>NC_057805.1:238110779-238111498 GCF_018294505.1 Triticum aestivum
ACAAGGCAGCCCGCAAGGGGTGGCGCCCCCATGGGGAGTCCGAATTGGACTAGGGGAAGGGCGGCGCCCCCCTTTCCTTCTCCCTATCCCTATCCTTCCCCCTTTCCCCCTCCGATAAAAGCAAGGGGGGCGAATTGGACTAGGAGCCCAAGTGGGACCCCTACCACTTGGGGCGCCCCTAGGCCGGTCTCCTCCCATCTCCCTCCTTTATATATGGGGGCAGGGGGCGCCTCTAAGAAACACCAATTGTTCTTAGCCGTACGCGGCGCCCTCCTCCACTGTTTACTCCTCCGGTCATATTGTCGTAGTGCTTAGGCGAAGCCCTGCGTGGATCACTTCACGATCACCGTCACCACACCGTCGTGCTGATGAAACTCTCCCTTGACACTTTGCTGGATCAAGAGTTCGAGGGACGTCATCAAGCTGAACGTGGGTTGAACTCGGAGGTGCCGTACGTTTGGTACTTGATCGGTTGAATCGCAGAGAAGTTCGACTACATCAACTGCATTAAACTAACACCTCCACTTTCGGTGTACGAGGGTACGTGGACACACTCTCCCCTCTCGTTGTTATGCATCTCCTAGATAGATCTTGCGTGAGTGTAGGAAATTTTCTGAAATTGCATGCTACGTTCCCTAACAGTCGGGGGTCGGGGTGTCAGTGGTGTCGTGTCGGGGTCGGGGTGCTGTGTTAGGGTCGGGGTGCCGTGTCGGGGTCGG
>NC_057805.1:238112914-238128816 GCF_018294505.1 Triticum aestivum
CTAAACTAATCTAAACTAAACAAAAATAAAGTAAATCTAAAAAACAAACGAACTCACCACGGGGAGGGGGGCGGGCGGGGCGGGGCGGCTGTGTGGGGCGGCTGGCGGCGGGGGTGGCGCGGGGCGGCGGTGGCTTGGTGTCGGGCAAAATATATAGGAGTATGCATTCTCCGATATTTGGGTTTTGTTTGGCCAACTTGATCTATTTACCTTGCAATGGGAGGAGGTGCTTTGTAGTGGGTTCGATCTTACGGTGCTTGATCCCAGTGACAGAAAGGGAAACGACTCATATGTATCGTTGCTACTAAGGATAAAACGATGGGGTATATCTCTACATAGATAGATCTTATCTACATCATGTCATCGTTCTTATTGCATTACTCCGTTTTTCCATGAACTTAATACACTAGATGCATGCTGGATAGCGGTCGATGTGTGGAGTAATAGTAGTAGATGCAGGTAGGAGTCGGTCTACTAATCTTGGGCGTGACGCCTATATAATGATCATTGTCTGGATATCGTCATGACTATTTGAAGTTCTGTCAATTGCCCAACAGTAATTTGTTTACCCTCCATTTGCTATTTTTCTCGAAAGAAGCCACTAGTGAAACCTACGGCCCCCGGGTCTTCCTTCTCATATATTTGCCTTTGCGATCTACTTTTTCCTTGTATTTATTTTCAGATCTATTAAACCAAAAATACAAAAATACCTTGCTGCATTTTATTTCTATTTATTTTATTTGGCGTTTGATCTATCAATTTATTACAACGTATTCCCGTCCGCACGCCGTTTCTGGCGCCGTTACCCGAAAGGGATTGACAACCCCTTTAACACGTCGGGTTGCGAGTGGTTTTTATTTGTGTGCAGGGGCTGTTTACGTTGTGTTGCTTGGTTCTCCTACTAGTTCGATAACCTTGGTTTCATATCTAAGGGAAATACCTACCGCCGATGTGCTGCATCATCCCTCCCTCTTTGGGGAAATACCGGCGTAGCTTCAAGCGGCATCAATAGGAATTTCTGGCGCCGTTGACGGGGAGGATTTTAAACATATACCAGGTTCATTATCACAAACCTCATCTCCTCACAATTTACATTATTTGGCATTTGCCTCTCGTTTTCCTCTCCCCCACTTCACCAAAAATTACCGTTTTATGCGCCTCTCTTTTCTGTTCACTGTTTTCTTGCCGAATTTGTTTTTGATTGCAATCTTGTTGTGTGGTCATCATGACTCAAGAGAAGACCAAGTTATGTGGTTTCTCAAATACCAACAACAATGATTTTATTGGCACTCCGATTGCTCCTCCCACCACTAGTGCGGAGTCTTGTGATATTAATACTGCTTTGTTGAATCTTGTTTTGAAAGATCAATTTTCCGGTACTCCTAATAAGGATGTCGCGTCCCATCATAATATCTTTGTGGAATTATGTGATATGCAAAAGAAAAAATATGTGGACAATGATGTGGTGAATATGAAATTATTTCCGTTTTCTTTGCGTGATTCTGCAAAAATTTGGTTCTCTTCTTTGCCTCGCAATAGTATCGATTCTTGGAATAAGTGCAAAGATGCTTTTATCACTAAGTATTTTCCTCTGGCAAAATTATTTCCCTTAGAACCCAGATCATGAATTTCAAGCAACTTGAACATGAGCATGTTGCACAATCTTGGGAAAGGATGAAAATGATGCTAAGGAATTGCCCAACTCATGGGTTAAATCTTTGGATGATCATACAAAAATTTTATGCGGGATTGAATTTTGTTTCTCGTAATCTTTTAGATTCCGCCGCGGGTGGTACTTTTATGGAAATTACATTGGGTGAAGCCACCAAATTTCTTGATAATATCACGGCAAATCATTCACAATGGCATACCAAAAGGGCTCCTACTAGTAAATAAGTTAATTCGGTTGAAGAAATTTCTTCTTTGAGTGAAAAAGTTGATGCTCTTATGAAATTGGTTGCTAGTAAAAGTGCTCCTATTGATTTGAATGATATGCCTTTGTCTACTTTGATTGATCAAAATAGTGATGCCATAGATGTGAATTTTATCTCTCAAAATAATTTCAACAACAATGCTTATAGAGGTAATTTTCATCCTAGGCCTTTTCCTAGTAATTCCTCTAATAATTATAGTAATTCCTATGGAAATCAATCTTATAATAATAATAGGAACACCTCTAATCTTGAGAATAATATTAAAGAATTTATCAACACGCAAAAAGTTTTCAACACTTCCATAGAAGAAAAGTTGAGTAAGATTAATGATTTGTCTAGAAGTGTTGACAGAATTGCTCATGATGTGGAAAATCTCAAGATGAAAATTTATGTGCTTAAATTAGATGAATCAATTAAAGCTCTTTATGTTTCTATGGATGAAAGTAAGAAAAGAACCGCTATGCTTAGAGCTAAAAGAGAATTTTTAGAAAAAGCGTTTTCTAGTGATTTCTTTCGCAAAAGTGATGAAGATCTTAAAATGATTGGTGTTTCTTCTATTGATTATTTGCTTAGTAAAGTTGAGATTTATGAAAAAGGGACTGGAGAAGAGTCAACTTTAGGTAGAAGGCGTCCCAATATTTCGGAGGGTGAAAATCTTGTTGAGAAAATTGATGAAAGTGGGTTTGGAGAGGTGAAAACTTTAACTAGTGATGTGCCCACTCTTTTGGATTACAAAGACTTTAATTATGATAGTTGCTCTTTGATTGATTGTATTTCTTTGTTGCAATCCATGATAAATTCACCCCATGCCTATGAACAAAATAAAGCTTTTACTAAACATATTGTTGATGCTATGATGAAAGCTATGGAAGAAAAATTGGAATTAGAACTATCAATTCCTAGAAAATTGCATGACGAATGGGAACCTACTATCAAAGTCAAGATTAAAAATTACAAGTGCTTTGATTTGTGTGACTTGGGTGCTAGTGTTTCTATAATTCTGAAATCTTTATGTGATGTGCTTGGTCTTACTAATCTTGAAGAATGTCCTTTGAATTTTCACTTGGCGAATTCTTCTATTAAAAAGCCTATGGGAAGAATTAATGATGTTCTTATTCTTGCAAATAGGAATTATGTGCTCATAGATTTTATTGTTCTTGATATTGATTGCAATCTGTCTTGTCCAATTATTCTTGGTAGACCGTTTTTACGCACTGTCGGTGTCGTGATTGATATGAAAGAAGGCAATATTAAGTTCCAATTTCCCTTGAGGAAGGGTATGGAACACTTTTCTAGAACAATAAGTAAGCCACATAATGAATCAATCATGAGGGCATCTTATGGATCTCGAACTAAAGATGGCAAAACTTAGATCCTTACTTTATTCCTAGCTAAGGGCCTAAAACTATAGCGCTTGTTGGGAGGCAAAACAATGAATAAATTTTATTTTATTTTCTGTTTGCTTTCTTTTCTTGAGTTTTAGGACAATTATGCAACTGTTATGATTGTGTTTTTTGTGTTTTAATTAGTGTTTGTGCCAAGTAGGACCAATAGGATCTTCTTGGTGATAGTTGTTTGATCTTGCTGAAAAAGACAGAAACTTTGCGCTCATGAAAATAATTGTTAACAATCACGAGAATGTGATAAAATGCCAATTATTTTTGCATAAGATTAATATACAAATTACCCAGGTCTTCCTAGTTTTTCGGAATTTTTGGAGTTTTATAAGTATTCGAACAAATCAGATTGCTACAAACTGTTCTGTTTTGACAGATTCTGTTTTGTTTGTGTTATGTGCTTATTTTGATGGCCTTATGGTTTTCTTTGATGATTTTTTGCCATAGAAAAGTTGGAATACAGTAGATATAATACAAAAACAAAATATGAATTGGTTTGATACAACACTTATAGTAGTAATTTATTTTTCTTACACTAACGGATCTCACGAAGGTTTTGTTGAGTTTTGTGTGATTGAAGTTTTCAAATTTTAGGTTATTTTATGATGGATGAAGGAAGGATAGAAGAGCCTAAGCTTGGGGATGCCCCGGCATCCCAAGCTATTATCCAAAAATGAGCAACCAACTAAGCTTGGGGATTCCCCCGAGTGGCATCCCCGCTTTCTTCCAACGACTATCGGTATTTTACTCGAAATTATATTTTTATCCGTCACATGATATGTGTTTTGCTTGGAGCGTCTTGTATGATATGAGTCTTTGCTTGTTTTATTTTGTGTTTTAAGTCATCAATCCTTGCTGGACACACTTATTTGCGAGAGCCAAAATTATGTCATGACTTATTATAATTGCTCTCAATGCTTCAGTTAAATTTTTTTATGAGCAATAGGACTTGCTCTAGTGCTTCACTTACATCTTTTTGAGCACGGTGTGCTTAGTATTTTTCAAGAAATGCTCTCTTGCTTCACTTAGATTTATTTGATAGTTAGTAAAATTTTCAAGAAATTCTCTCTTGCTTCACTTAAATTATTTTGAGAGAAAGAAAGAAGAATTATGCTCTTGATATTCACTTATATTTGTTTGAGGTTATGAAAAGCAACACATGAAAATTAGTCCCAAAGTGATAGATATCCAAGAAGGATATAATAAAAACTTTCATGAAGATCATTGGACAAAATAAACTTGATTCTTAGTAATAGTTTTGAGGTATGATGATGTGATATGTGAGTTATGTTGATGAGTAATTATGCTTTAGTAAGAATATTGGTGTTAAGGTTTGTGATTCCCTATGCAAGTACGAAAGTCAATAATCATGCATTGAAAATTATATCCTACTTGTGGTGCATTATTCGTTGTTATTTATGCTTAATGCTTGCTTATGAGATTATCCGTTTCTTGGTTGGTCGCTTCCCAATCTTTTGCTAGCCTTCATTTTGCACCAAGTATGATCTCTACTTGTGCATCCAAAATCCTTTAAACCAGTTTTGCCACATGAGTCCACTATATCTACCTATATGCGGTATTGTTTTGCCATTCTAAGCAAATTTGCATGTGCCATCTCTAATTTTCAAAATAAACTTCTCTTTTGTGTGTTTGTTTCGCTAGCGGAGCGGTTAGGGGTGGCTAATATTTTCCATGCTGGATGTGTTATTCTCACGATGAGTGTTTATTCACTTGTCATTGCATGAGAGTAAGGCAAAGCTTTTAGGGATGCCCAGTCCCGAAATGCAAAAATGAATTTTACTTTATGTTGTCAAATAATAAATTCCTTGGAAAGTGTTGGTATGGAGGGCAACCGTGGATACGGCTAGCCATGGAAAGTGAAAGTATGGTGGAAAAAGGAATGAACTTTATTTTCTACCTGGGAACGCCTATAGCATATCTAGCATGGAAAGTGTTGGGAACTCTAATTCGTTTTCGTTGGTGGGATGGATACACCTCTCAAAATGTTTTTATCTCTAAGTTTTTTCGCTCTGAGCTCTGGCACCTCTACAAATCCCTACTTCCCTCTGCGAAGGGCCTTTCTTTTACTTCATGTAATTTTTATTATTGAATTTGAGTCTCCATCTTCTCTTATAGAGGCACCAACTAGGAGGCGATATGATTGTACTTAAGTATTGGGTGTAGCTAATATTCGAGTGTGTTTCGTGAATGGATCAATGGTTGAGCATGATGGCTAGGGATAACTTATTTTAGCGTTGATATTTTGAAAGACATGGTTGCTTGTTGATATGCTTGAGTATCTAAATTAGTATGTCAAAACTAGACCATTGCTTTGAATCGCATAAAAGTCCAATTGTCCCTGCTATAAAGAAAAGAATATGATATGACTTGATAGGCAGCATTCCACATCAAAAATTCTGTTTTTATCACTTACCTACTCGAGGACGAGTAGGAGTTAAGATTGGGGATGCTATACGTCTCCAACGTATCTATAATTTTTTATTGTTCCATGCTATTATATTATCAATCTTGGATGTTTTATAGTCATTTTATATCATTTTTTGGTACTACCCTATTGACATAGTGCCAAGTGCCAGTTGCTGTTTTTTTCCATGTTTTTTACATCGCAGAAAATCAATATCAGACGGAGTCCAAATGCCACAAAATTGCACGATGATTTTTTGTGGGCCAGAAGGAACACAGAGGGCCCTGGCTGCGCCTGGGGGTGCACCGAGGGGGGCACAACCCACCAGGGCACGCTAGGAGGCCCAGGCAAGCCCTCGTGGGTTGTGCCCACCTCGGGTGCCCCACGGACTGCCTCTTTGATCTATAAATACCCCAATATTCCATAAACCCTAAAAGCATCAAAGAAATATTCATCCAGCCGCCGCAGAATCCAGAACCACCAGATCAAATCTAGACACCATCTCGGATGGGGTTCACCACCTCCATTGGTGCCTCTCCAATGATGCGTGAGTAGTTCTTTGTAGACCTTCGGGTCCGTAGTTAGTAGCTAGATGGCTTCCTCTCTCTCGCTGAATTCTCAACACAATGGTCTCTTGGAGATCCATATGATGTAACACTTTTGCGGTGTGTTTGTTGGGATCTGATGAACTTCGAGCTTATGATCAGTTATATCTTTTTATATCCATGAAAGTTATTTGAGTTTTTCTGAGCTCTTATATGCATGATTGCTTATAGCCTCGTATTTCTTCTCCGATATTTGTCTTTTGTTTGGCCAACTTGATCTATTTATCTTGTGGGAAGAGGTGCTTTGTAGTGGGTTCGATCTTATGGTGCTTGATCCCAGTGACAGAAAGGGAAACGACACGTATGTATCGTTGCTACTAAGGATAAGACTATGGGGTCTATCTCTACATAGATAGATCTTGTCTACATCATGTCATCGTTCTTATTGCATTACTCCGTTTCCCATGAACTTAATACACTAGATGCATGCTGGATAGCGATCTTTGTGTGGAGTAATAGTAGTAGATGCAGGCAGGAGTCGGTCTACTAATATTGGGCGTGATGCCTATATAATGATCATTGCCTGGATATCGTCACGATTATTTGAAGTTCTGTCAGTTGCCCAACAGTAATTTGTTTACCCACCGTTTGCTATTTTTCTCGAGAGAAGCCACTAGTGAAACCTACGGCCCCCGGGTCTTCCTTCTCATATATTTTCCTTTGCGATCTACTTTTTCCTTGCATTTATTTTCAGACCTATTAAACCGAAAATACAAACATACCTTTCTGTATTTTATTTCTATTTATTTTATTTGGCGCTCGATCTATCAATGTATTACAACTTATTCCCGTCCGCACGCCGTTTCTAGCGTCGTTACCCGAAAGGGATTGACAACCCCTTTAACACGTCCGGTTGCGAGTGGTTGTTATTTGTGTGCAGGGGTTGTTTATGTTGTGTTGTTTGGTTCTCCTACTGGTTCGATAACCTTGGTTTCATATCTGAGGGAAATACCTACCGCCGCTGTGCTGCATCATCCCTTCCTCTTTGGGAAATACCGACGTAGCTTCAAACGACATCAGACCCCCTATCGCCCACACTCACTTGGCGACGGTCCCAAATGTCGTCGCGGAAAGGGGTTAAAAACCGTTTGTATAGCACCGACGCGTACCAGTGTAAAAGGATACTTGAATAAGAGTTTTTCAATGAAATACCTCGGTGAAGATGCTTATATATTGGGCATCAAGATCTATAGAGATAGATCAAGACGCTTAATTGGACTTTCACAAAGCACATACCTTGATAAAGTTTTGAAGAAGTTCAAAATGGATCAGTCAAAGAAAGGGTTCTTGCCTGTGTTACAAGGTGTGAAGTTGAGTTAGACTCAGTGCCCGACCACTGCAGAAGATAAAGAGAAAATGAAAGTCATTCCCTATGCCTCATCCATAGGTTCTATCATGTATGCAATGTTGTGTACCAGACCTGATGTGTGCCTTGCTATAAGTCTAGCAGGGAGGTACCAAAGTAATCCAGGAGTGGATCACTGGACAGCGGTCAAGAACATCTTGAAATACCTGAAAAGGACTAAGGATATGTTTCTCGTTTATGTAGGTGACAAAGAGCTCGTCGTAAATGGTTACATTGATGCTAGCTTTGACACTAATCCGGATGACTCTAAGTCACAAACCGGATATGTATCTATATTGAATGGTGGAGCTGTCAATTGGTGCAGTTCGAAGCAAAGCGTCATGGCAGGATCTACGTGTGAAGTGGAGTATATAGCTGCTACAGAAGAAGCAAATGAAGGATTCTAGATGAAGGAGTTCATATCCGATCTAGGTATAATACCTAGTGCATCGGGTCGAATGAAAATCTTTTTTGACAACACTGGAGCAATTGCCTTAGTGAAGGAATCCTGATTTCACAAGAGAACCAAACACATCAATACACGCTTCAACTCCATCCGTGATCAAGTCAAGGAGGGAGACATAGAGATTTGCAAAATACATACGGATCTTAATGTTGCAGACCCTTGACTAAGCCTCTTCCACGAGAAAAACATGATCAGCACCAAGACTCCATGGGTGTTAGAATCATTACAATGTAATCTACATTATTGACTCTAGTGCAAGTGGGAGCCTGAAGAAATATGCCCTATAGGCAATAATAAAGTTGTTATTTATATTTCCTTATAGCATGATAAATGTTTATTATTCATGATAGAATTGTCTTAACCGGAAACTTGATACATGTGTGGATACATAGACAAAACACAGTGTTCCTAGTATGCCTCTACTAGACTACCTCATTAATCAAAGATGGTTAGGTTTCCTAACCATAGACGTGTGTTGTCATTTGATGAATGGAATCACATCATTAGGAGAATGATGTGATGGACAAGACCCATCCGTTAGCTTAGCATAATGATCGTTAAGTTTTATTGCTACTGCTTTCTTCATGACTTATACATATTCCTTTGACTATGAGATTATGCAACTCCCGAATACCGTAGGAACACCTTGTGTTCTATCAAACGTCACAACGTAACTGGGTGATTATAAAGATGCTCTACAGGTGTCTCCGAAGGTGTTTGTTGGGTTGGAATAGATCGAGACTAGGATTTTTCACTCTGAGTATCGGAGAGGTATCTCTGGGCCCTCTTGGTAATGCACATCATGATAAGCCTTGCAAGCAATGTGACTAATGAGTTAGTTGCGGGATGATGTATTACGGAACGAGTAAAGAGACTTGTCGGTAACAAGATTGAACTAGGTATGAAGATACCGACAATCGAATCTCAGAGAAGTAACATACGGATGACGAAGGGAATGACGTATATTGTCATTACGGAGAAAGATCTTCATAGAATATGTAGGAACCAATATGGGCGTCCAGGTTCCGCTATCGGTTATTGACCGGAGATGTATCTCCGCCATGTCTACGTAGTTCTCGAACCCGTAGAGTCTGAACACTTAATGTTCGATGACTATTTGTATTATGAGTTATGTGTTTTGGTGACCGAAGATTTTTCGGAGTCTCGGATGAGATCACCGACATGAAGAGGATTCTCGAAATGGTCGACAGGTAAAGATTGATATATTGGATGATAGTATTCGGACACCGGAAGTGTTTCGGAATGTATCGGGTATGTATCAAAGTACCGGGGGGGTTACCGGAACCCCTCGGGGAAGATATGGTCCATATGGGCCATAGGAGGGAGACAAGGGGTGGCTCCCCCCCACGGGGAGTCTGAATTGGACTAGGGGAAGGGCGGCGCCCCCCTTTCCTTCTCGCTCTCCCTCTCCTTCCCGCATTCCCCTCCGATAAAAGGAAGGGGGGCGAAATGGACTAGGAGCCCAAGCGGGACTCCTACCACTTGGGGCGCCCCTAGGCCGGTCTCCTGCCATCTCCCTCCTTTATATATGGGGGCAGGGGGCGCCTCTAAGACACACCAATTGTTCTTAGCCGTGTGCGGCGCCCTCCTCCACTGTTTACTCCTTCGGTCATATTGTCGTAGTGCTTAGGCGAAGCCCTGCACGGATCACTTCACCATCACCGTCACCACACCGTCGTGCTGATGAAACTCTCCCTTGAAACTTTGTTGGATCAAGAATTCGAGGGACGTCATCAAGCTGAACGTGGGTTGAACTCGGAGGTGCCGTACGTTCGGTACTTGATCGGTTGAATCGCGGAGAAGTTCGACTACATCAACTACGTTAAACTAACACTTCCGCTTTCGGTGTACGAGGCTACGTGGACACACTCTCCCCTCTCATTGTTATGCATCTCCTAGATAGATCTTGCGTGAGTGTAGGAAATTTTCTGAAATTGCATGCTACGTTCCCTAACAGTCGGGGGTCGGGGTGTCAGTGGTGTCCTGTCGGGGTCGGGGTGCTGTGTCGGGGTCGGGGTGCCGTGTCGGGGTCGGGATGCTGTGTCGGGGTCATGGTGTCGGGGTGTCGTGTCGGGGTCGGGGTGTCGGGATGCCGTGTCGGGGTCGGGGTGTCGGGGTCAGGGGGTCGCAGAGTCAGGGGGTCGGGTGTCAAGGTCGGGATGGAAAATCCTCGACCCCTCAACCTTTCCCCTCGACCCTTGACCCCTCGACACCTCGATCCTCGCCCCTCGACCCCTTTTCCCTCGAACCCTCAACACCTCGATCCTCGACCCATAGACCCTCGACTCCTTTTCCCCTCGATCCTCGACCCCTCGACCACTCAGCGACCCTCGACCCCTCGACGACCCTCGACCATCGGCGACCCTCTTTTTCTACTTTTCCTACTTCTTTTTTTCATCTTCTACTTCTACTTCTTCTGTTTCATCATCTTCTTCTACTACTACTTATTGTTGTTTTTTCATCTTCTTCTTCTTCCTCTTCTTCTTCTTCTTCTTCTTTTACTTCTATTTTTTCATCTTTCTTGTTTGTTCTTAAAAAACAAGAAAAAACCTAAACTAAACTATAAACTAAATGTAACCTAAACTAAACTAAATTAACCTAAACTAAATCAAACAAACCTAACCTAAACTAAACTAACCTAAACTAAACAAACATAAACTAAATCTTAAAAACAAAAGAAAAAAACCTAAACTAAACTATAAACTAAATGTAACCTAAACTAAACTAAATTAACCTAACTAACCTAAACTAAACTAACCTGACCTAAACTAAACTAATCTAAACTAAACAAAAATAAAGTAAATCTAAAAAAACAAAAGAACTCACCACGGGGAGGGGGGCGGGCGGGGCGGGGCGGCTGGGTGGGGCGGCCGGCGACGGGGTTGGCGCGGGGCGGCGGCGGCCCGGTGTCGGGGAAAATATATAGGGGTATGCATTCTCCGATATTTGGGTTTTGTTTGGCCAACTTGATCTATTTACCTTGCAATGGGAGGAGGTGCTTTGTAGTGGGTTCGATCTTACGGTGCTTGATCCCAGTGACGGAAAGGGAAATGACACGTATGTATCATTGCTACTAAGGATAAAACGATGGGGTATATCTCTACATAGATAGATCTTGTCTACATCATCTCATCGTTCTTATTGCATTACTCCGTTTACCATGAACTTAATACACTAGATGCATGCTGGATAGCGGTCGATGTGTGGAGTAATAGTAGTAGATGCAGGTGGGAATCGGTCTACTAATCTTGGGCGTGATGCCTATATAATGATCATTGTCTAGATATCGTCATGATTATTTGAAGTTCTGTCAATTGCCCAACAGTAATTTGTTTACCCACCATTTGCTATTTTTCTCGAGAGAAGCCACTAGTGAAACCTACGGCCCCCGGGTCTTCCTTCTCATATATTTGCCTTTGCGATCTAGTTTTTCCTTGCATTTATTTTCAGATCTATTAAACCAAAAATACAAAAATACCTTGCTGCATTTTATTTCTATTTATTTTATTTCGCGTTTGATCTATCAATTTATTACAACTTATTCCCGTCCGCACGCCGGTTCTGGCGCCGTTACCCGAAAGGGATTGACAACCCCTTTAACACGTCGGGTTGCGAGTGGTTGTTATTTGTGTGTAGGGGCTGTTTACGTTGTGTTGCTTGGTTCCCCTACTAGTTCGATAACCTTGGTTTCATATCTGAGAGAAATACCTACCGCCGATGTGCTGCATCATCCCTTCCTCTGTGGGGAAATACCGGCGTAGCTTCAAGCGGCATCAAAAGGAATTTCTGGCGCCATTGCCGGGGAGGATCTTCAACATATACCAGGTTCGTAATCACAAACCTCATCTCCTCACAATTTACATTATTTGCCAGTTGCCTCTCGTTTTCCTCTCCCCCACTTCACCAAAAATTGCCGTTTTATTCGCCTCTACCGTTTTCTTGCCGAATTTGTTTTTGATTGCAATCTTGTTGTGTCGTCATCATGACTCAAGAGAACACCAAGTTATGTGGTTTCTCAAATATAAAACAACAATGATTTTATTGGCACTCCGATTGCTCCTCCCACCACTAGTGCGGAGTCTTGTGATATTAATACTGCTTTGTTGAATCTTGTTTTGAAAGATCAATTTTCCGGTACTCCTAATGAGGATGTCGCGTCCCATCATAATACCTTTGTGGAATTATGTGATATGCAAAAGAAAAAAGATGTGGACAATGATGTGGTGAAGATGAAATTATTTCTGTTTTCTTTGCGTCATTCTGCAAAAATTTGGTTCTCTTCTTTGCCTCGCAATAGTATCGATTCATGGAATAAGTGCAAAGATGCTTTTATCACTAAGTATTTTCCTCTGGCAAAATTATTTCCCTTAGAACCCAGATCATGAATTTCAAGCAACTTGAACATGAGCATGTTGCACAATCTTGGGAAAGGATGAAAATGATGCTAAGGAATTGCCCAACTCATGGGTTAAATCTTTGGATGATCATACAAATTTTTTATGCGGGATTAAATTTTGTTTCTTGTAATCTCTTAGATTCCGCTGCGGGTGGTACTTTGTAACGCCCACGATGCGGCTATATCTCCCACGTGTCGAGGCACGACTTAGAGGCATAACTGCATAGTGGTTTTGTCGCAAGAAGGGTCATCTTCACACAATCCCATGTAATGAACAAGAATGGGATAAAGAGTTGGCTTACAATCGCCACTTCACACAATACATAAATATAATTCATACATCATCCAAAATACAAACATATAGACCGACTACGGTCAAGATCCAGATGAAAATAAGACAACCCCAAATGCTAGATCCCCGGTCGTCCCAACTGGGCTCCACTACTGATCATCAGGAAAAGACACATAGTAACGACCACGTTCCTCATCGAACTCCCACTTGAGATCGATCCCATCATCTGCACTGGCATCATCGGCACCTGCAACTGTTTTGGTAGAATCTGTGAGTCACGAGGACTCAGCAATCTCACACCCGCGAGATCAAGACTATTTAAGCTTATAGGAAAAGGATGGTGTAATGAGGTGGAGCTGCAGTAGCAATAAGCATATATGGTGGCTAACATACGCAAGAGAGAGCGAGAAGAGAAGCAACGGAACGGTCGTCATCTAGCAATGACCAAAAAGTGATCCTGAACTCCTACTTACGTCATTCATAACTCAAACCGTGTTCACTTCCCGGACTCCGCCGAGAAGAGACCATCATGGCTACACACACAGTTGATGTATTTTAACTGGGTCAAGTGACAATTTCTCTACAACCGGACATTAACAAATTCCCATCTGCCTCATAACCGCGGGCACGGATTTTGAAAGATAATACCCTGCAGGGGTGTCCCAACTTAGCCCATCATAAGCTCTCACGGTCAACGAAGGATAAACCTTCTCCCGGAAAGACCCGATCAGTCTCGGAATCCCGGTTTACAAGACATTTCGACAATGGTAAAACAAGACCAGCAAAGCCGTCCGATGTGTCGTCAAATCCCGATAGGAGCTGCACATATCTCGTTCTCAGGGAAACATCGGATGAGACATCCTACGAGTAAAATCAGACCTCGAGTTTCCAGGAGGGGGCCCCGTAGTCTACTCAGTTCGGACCAACACTCGAAGGAGCACTGGCCCGGGGGGGTTAAAATAAGATGACCCTCGGGCTCGCGAAAACCCGGGGGAAAGGCTTAGGTGGCAAATGGTAAAACCAAGGTTGGGCCTTGCTGGAGGATTTTTATTCAAGGCGAACTGTCAAGGGGGTCCCATAAATCACCCGACCGCATAAGGAACGCAAACTCAAGGAACATAATCCCGGTATATCAGTAACTAGGGCGGCAAGACTGGAACAAAACACCAGGCATAAGGCCGAGCCTTCCACCCTTTACAAAATATATATAGATGCATTAATTAAATAAAAGATATTGTGATATCCCAACATATCCATGTTCCAACATGGAACCAACTTCAACTTCACCTGCAACTAGCAACGCTATAAGAAGGGCTGAGCAAAAGCGGTAACTTAGCCAAACAACGGTTTGCTAGGAAAGGATGGTTAGGGGCTGACATGGCAAAATGGGAGGCATGATATAGCAAGTGATAGGTAGCGCAGCATGGCAATAGAGCGAACAACTAGCAAAGCAAAGATAGAAGTGATTTCGAGGGGTGGTCATCTTGCCTGCAAGGTTCTCAGAGTTGTCGAAAGCTTGATCCTCGTAAGCGTACTCGACAGGTTCCTCATTCACGAACTCGTCTCCCGGCTCTACCCAAGACAAGAACACAAGAAACGGAACCACAATCAATCACGAGGAATGCACAAGCAACATGATGCAAAACATGTATGATATGCGAGATATGATATGCGATGCATATGCGTGCTCCGGAAGGAAAATGATGAACAAGACAGTAACTTGGCAAACCAAGCATGCCACTGGAAAAGATGAGATGATTTCGGTCGAAATCGATATAAAGATCACCGGAAACGGATGCACGGTTTGCAAATGGCAAGCAAAACAAGAATGACACGAATCTGCGATTAACAGCATGATAGCACTTAAAATGCAACAAGTAACAATGCTACAGCACTCCAAAATAGCAAAAAAGCATATGGAAGTAATCTACAAGAGATGCTTGACAAAAGATGAACACTGAGCTATGGCTAGTTCACAACATAACAAGCTCAAACAAGCATGGCAAAAGTGCAAAAGATAACAGGTTCACAGACTCGGTGAAATTACTGGACATGGCAGAAGACAGCATCAGGTAGCAATGTTCAGAGCATGAAATCAACATGCTACAGGAACTCAACATGGCAAAACAAGGCATGAATGTATTCTACTAGATGCATATAATAAAATTCCCTTACTGATCATAAGCCAAATAGGAACCGAAGATATGATGGCAACCTTGTAAACATAGCAAGTTTCGTTAACAGGTTCCAGACTTAGCAGAAAACAGAGCATGGCAGAAACAATAATAAGACGGCACCTTGGTGAGCTTGATGCACTCACCACAAATCAATGCATGACAAAACTAGCATACCTACAGCAATATGGCATGTTTATGAAGCTATCCATGGCAAGAACAAAAGCATATCATGTACGGATCAACTACAACAAGCTTGGCAAATATGAATATCATGTTAGGAATCTGCCAGAAATATTTTATAGCAAAAGTAGAGCAAGAATGGGTCAAGCTATGGTGCTCCATAATTGCAAACAAGGGCAGGAATGTATCAATTACAACAATAGCTACAAAACATCCTTACTGAACATCTCCAAAATATGCATGGATCTCTTTGTAGCATCAAGTTTACATGGCAACAAAATAACAACAGACGAGGACTTAGAGAAATCACTAAGTCCCTGAAATCAGAAACATTACGGGGCCTAGTTTGCATGCTTGTGCTAGTCATCACAGAGATCACAAAAATACATGGCATACACCAATAGAAAGACGGCATGGCATAGAACAAAACACATGTAGAGCTCATGCCCATAAGATGCACAGATTAAATGATACAAAAATGACAAATCTCCAAGTTCTGTTAAGAACCAGCAGATAACAGCAACTAGCCCTCTTGCAACAGAGATTTGGGCATCAAGATGGCCTCTAATGAACATCGTGCAATCGAACAAAATGTAGAGCATAATGAGGCGAACAATTTGACATATTACACGCGTGAAACGGAGCTATGCACAGTATGTTATGC
>NC_057805.1:238129325-238137611 GCF_018294505.1 Triticum aestivum
CGAACGGCGGCAGGTCGGGCGACACGTGGCGGCCCCCGATTCGTCGGGCGAAGGCGGCGGACACGTCCGGCGGCGGGGAAAATTGTCCGGGCACGAGGTGGAAGAGGGCTAGGGTTTGATCTGCGTGCGTTTTTCGGGAGGGTCACATATAAATAGGTAGAGGGAGCTAGGAGGCTCCAAATGAGGTGCGGTTTTCGCCCAGATGATCGTGATCGAACGACCTACAGCATGGAAGAGAGTTTGGTGGGTTTTGGGCTGGTTTTTTAGGGGGTTTTTGCTGGAACACACAGAAGGCATCTGCGGTTACCCGGTTAACCGTTGGAGTACCAAACGATCTCCAAATGGAACGAAACTTGACCGGTGGTCTACCGGTGGTATACCAAGGCCACTTGACAAGCCTCGGTCCATTCCGAGAATGTTTGACACCCGCTCACGAAAGAAAACAAGAGGGGTGCACCGAAGGAGATAGGAGCGCCGGATTGCAAAACGGACAACAGGGAAAATGCTCGGATGCATGAGACGGACACGTATGCAAATGCAATGCACATGATGACATGATATGAAATGCATGACATGAACAAAATGCAAAACGAAAGACAAAACCCGACCACGAAAGGAATATCATAACACATAGCCGAAAATGGCAAGAGTCGGAGTTACAAATATGGAAAGTTACATCCGGGGTGTAACATACTTTTATGGAAATTACGTTGGGTGAAGCCACCAAATTTCTTGATAATACCACGGCAAATCATTCACAATAGCATACCGAAGGGCTCCTACTAGTAAAAAAGTTAATTCGGTTCAAGAAATTTCTTCTTTGAGTGAAAAAGATGATGCTCTTATGAAATTGGTTGCTAGTAAAAGTGCTCCTATTGATTTAAATGATATGCCATTGTCTACTTTGATTGAGCAAAATAGTGATGCCATAGATGTGAATTTTATCTCTCAAAATAATTTCAACAACAATGCTTATAGAGGTAATTTTCATCCTAGGCCTTTTCCTAGTAATTCCTCCAATAATTATAGTAATCCCTATGGAAATCAATCTTATAATAATAATAATAGGAACACCTCTAATCTTGAGAATAATATTAAATAATTTATCAACACGCAAAAAGTTTACAACACTTCCATAGAAGAAAAGTTGAGTAAGATTAATGATTTGTCTAGAAGTGTTGACAGAATTGCTCATGATGTGGAAAATCTCAAGATCAAAATTTTTGTGATTAAAGTAGATGAATCAATTAAAGCTCTTTATGTTTCTATGGATGAAAGTAAGAAAAGAACCGCTATGCTTAGAGCTAAAAGAGAATTTTTAGAAAAAGCGTTTTCTAGTGATTTCTTTCACAAAAGTGATGAAGATCTTAAAATGATTGGTGTTTCTTCTATTGATTCTTTGCTTAGTAAAGTTAAGATTTATGAAAAAGGGACTGGAGAAGAGTCAGCTTTAGGTAGAAGGCATCCCAATATTTCAGAGGGTGAAAATCTTGTTGAGAAAATTGATGAAAGTGGGTTTGGAGAGGTCAAAACTTTAACTAGTGATGTGCCCACTCTTTTGGATTAAAAAGAATTTAATTATGATAGTTGCTCTATGATTGATTGTATTTCTTTGTTGCAATCCATGATAAATTCACCCCATGCCTATGAACAAAATAAAGCTTTTACTAAACATATTGTTGATGCTATGATGAAAGCTTTGGAAGAAAAATTGGAATTAGAACTATCAATTCCTAGAAAATTGCATGACGAATGGGAACCTACTATCAAAGTAAAGATTAAAAATTACGAGTGCTTTGATTTGTGTGACTTGGGTGCTAGTGTTTCTACAATTCTGAAATCTTTATGTGATGTGCTTGGTCTTACTAATCTTGAAGAATGTTCTTTGAATTTTCACTTGGCGGATTCTTCTACTAAAAAGCCTATGGGAAGAATTAATGATGTTCATATTCTTGCAAATAGGGATTATTTGCCCGTAGATTTTATTGTTCTTGATATTGATTGCAATCTGTCTTGTCCAATTATTCTTGGTAGACCGTTTTTACGCACTGTCGGTGTCGTGATTGATATGAAAGAAGGCAATATTAAGTTCCAATTTCCCTTGAGGAAGGGTATGGAACACTTTGCTAGAACAATAATTAAGCCACCTAATGAATCAATCGTGAGGGCATCTTATGGATCTCGAACTAAAGATGACAAAACTTAGATCCTTGCTTTTTGCCTAGGAAACGGCCTAAAACTATAGCGCTTGTTGGGAGGCAACCCAATGAATAATTTTTTTTTTCTGTTTGCCTTCTGTTCTTGAGTGTTAGAACAATTATGCTACTTTTATGATTTTGTTTTTTGTGTTTTAATTAGTGTTTGTGCCAAGTAGAACCAATAGGACCTTCTTGGTGATAGTTGTTTGATCTTGCTGAAAAAGACAGAAACTTTGCGCTCACGAAAATAATTGTTGAAAATTACCAGCATGCGATAAAATGCCAATTATTTTTGCATAAGATTAATATACAAATTACCCAGGTCTTCCTAGTTTTTCGGAATTTTTGGAGTTTTAGAAGTATTCGAACAAATCAGATTGCTACAAACTGTTATGTTTTGACAGATTCTGTTTTGTTTGTGTTATGTGCTTATTTTGATGGCTCTATGGTTTTCTTTGATGCGTTTTTGCCATGGAAAATTTGGAATACAGTAGATATAATACAAAAACAAAATATGAATTGGTTTGATACAGCACTTATAGTAGTAATTTATTTTTCTTACACTAACAGATCTCACGAAGGTTTTGTTGAGTTTTGTGTGATTGAAGTTTTCAACTTTTGGGTTATTTTACGATGGATGAAGGAAGGATAGAAGAGCCTAATCTTGGGGATGCCCCGGCATCCCAAGCTATTATCCAAAAAATGAGCAACCAACTAAGCTTGGGGATTCCCCCGAGTGGCATCCCCGCTTTCTTCCAACGACTATCGGTATTTTACTCGAAATTATATTTTTATTTGTCACATGATATGTGTTTTACTTGGAGCGTCTTGTATGATATGAGTCTTTGCTTGTTTTATTTTGTGTTTTAAGTCATCAATCCTTGCTGGACACACTTATTTGCGAGAGCCAAAATTATGTCATGACTTATTAGAATTGCTCTTAATGCTTCACTTCAATTTTTTATGAGCAATAGGACTTGCTCTAGTGCTTCACTTATATCTTTTTGAGCACGGTGTGCTTAGTATTTTTGAAGAAATGCTCTCTTGCTTCAATTATATTTATTTGAGAGTTCGTAAAATTTTCAAGAAATTCTCTCTTGCTTCACTTAAATTATTTTGAGAGAAAGAAAGAAGAATTATGCTCTTGATCTTCACTTATATTTGTTTGAGCTTATGAAAAGCAACACATGAAAATTAATCCCAAAGTGATAGATATCCAAGAAGGATATAATAAAAACTTTCATGAAGATCATTGGACAAAATAAACTTGATTCTTAGTAATAGTTTTGAGGTATGATGATGTGATATGTGAGTTATGTTGATGAGTAATTATGCTTTAGTAAGAATATTGGTGTTAAGGTTTGTGATTCCCTATGCAAGTACGAAAGTCAATAATCATGCAATAAAAATTACATCCCACTTGTGGTGCATTATTCGGTGTTATTTGTGCTTAATGCTTGCTTATGAGATTATCCGTTTCTTGGTTGGTCGCTTCCCAATCTTTTGCTAGCCTTCATTTTGCACCAAGTATGATCTCTACTTGTGCATCCAAAATCCTTTAAACCAGTTTTTCCACATGAGTCCACTATATCTACCTATGTGCGGCATTGTTTTGCCGTTCTAAGCAAATTTGCATGTGCCATCTCTAATTTTCAAAATAAACTTCTCTTTTTTGTGTTTGTTTTGCTAGCGAAGCAGTGAGGCGTGGCTAATATTTTCCATGCTGGATATGTTATTCTCACGATGAGTGTTTATTCACTTGTCATTGCATGAGAGTAAGGCAAAGCTTTTAGGGATGCCCAGTCCCGAAATGCAAAAATGAATTTTACTTTATGTTGTCAAATAATAAATTCCTTGGAAAGTGTTGGTATGGAGGGCAACCGTGGATACGGCTAGCCATGGAAAGTGAAAGTATGGTGGAAAAAGGAATGAACTTTATTTTCTACCTGGGAACGCCTATGGCATATCTAGCATGGAAAGTGTTGGGAACTCTAATTCGTTTTCGTTGGTGGGATGGATACACCTCTCAAAATGTTTTTATCTCTATGTTTTTTCGCTCTGAGCTCTGGCACCTCTACAAATCCCTACTTCCCTCTACGAAGGGCCTTTCTTTTACTTTATGTAATTTTTATTTTTGAATTTGAGTCTCCATCTTCTATTATAGAAGCACCAACTAGGAGGTGATATGATTGTACTGAAGTATTGGGTGTAGCTAATATTTGAGTGTCTTTCAAGAATGGATCAATGGTTGAGCATGATGGGCTAGGGATAACTTATTTTAGCGTTGATATTTTGAAAGACATGGTTGCTTGTTGATATGCTTGAGTATCTAAATTATTATGTCAAAACTAGACCATTGCTTTGAATCGCATAAAAGTCCAATTGTCCCTGCTATAAAGAAAAGAATATGATATGACTTGATAGGCAGCATTCCACATCAAAAATTCTGTTTTTATCACTTACCTACTCGAGGACGAGTAGGAGTTTAGCTTGGGGATGCTGATACGTCTCCAACGTATCTATAATTTTTGATTGTTCCATGCTATTATATCATCAATCTTGGATGTTTTATAATAATTTTATAGTATTTTTATATCATTTTTTGGAAACTAACCTATTGACATAGTGCCAAGTGCTAGCTGCTGTTTTTGCCATGTTTTTTACATCGCAGAAAATCAATATCAGACGGAGTCCAAATGCAACAAAACTCCACGATGATTTTTTATGGTCCAGAAGGAACACAGAGGGCCCTGGCTGCGCCTCGGGGTGCCCCGAGGGGGCACAACCCACCAGGGCGCGCTAGGAGGCCCAGGCACGCCCTCGTGGGTTGTGCCCACCTTGGGTGCCCCACGGACTGCCTCTTTGCTCTATAAATACCCCAATATTCCGTAAACCCTAAAAGCATCAAAGAAATATTCATCCAGCCGCCGCAGAATCCAGAACCACCAGATCAAATCTAGACACCATCTCGGATGGGGTTCACCACCTCCATTGGTGCCTCTCCAATGATGCGTGAGTAGTTCTTTGTAGACCTTTGGGTCCATAGTTAGTAGCTAGATGGCTTCCTCTCTCTCGCTGAATTCTCAGCACAATGGTCTCTTGGAGATCCATATGATGTAACTTTTTTGCGGTGTGTTTGTTGGGATCTGATGAACTTCGAGCTTAAGATCATTTATATCTTTTTATATCCATGAAAGTTATTTGAGTTTTTTCATCTCTTATATGCATGATTGCTTATAGCCTCGTATTTCTTCTCTGACATTTGGCTTTTGTTTGGCCAACTTGATCTATTTATCTTGTGGGAAGAGGTGCTTTGTAGTGGGTTCGATCTTACGGTGCTTGATCCCAGTGACAGAAAGGGAAATGACACGCCGTTTTCCCTTTGCTACTAAGGATAAAATGATGGGGTCTATCTCTACATAGATAGATCTTGTCTACATCATGTCATCGTTCTTATTGCATTACTCCGTTTTCCCATGAACTTAATACACTAGATGCATGCTGGATAGCGATCGATGTGTGGAGTAATAGTAGTATATGCAGGCAGGAGTCGGTCTACTAATCTTGGGCGTGATGCCTATATAATGATCATTGCCTGGATATCGTCATGATTATTTGAATTTCTGTCAGTTGCCCAACAGTAATTTGTTTACCCACCGTTTGCTATTTTTCTCGAGAGAAGCCACTAGTGAAACCTACGGCCTCCGGGTCTTCCTTCTCATATATTTTCGTTTGCGATCTACTTTTTCCTTGCATTTATTTTCAGATCTATTAAACCAAAAATACAAAAATACCTTGCTGCATTTTATTTCTATTTATTTTATTTGGCGCTCGATCTATCAATTTATTACAACTTATTCCTGTGCGCACGCCGTTTCTGGCGCCGTTACCCGAAAAGGATTGACAACCCCTTTAACACGTCGGGTTGCGAGTGGTTGTTATTTGTGTGCAGGGGTTGTTTACGTTGTGTTGTTTGGTTCTCCTACTGGTTCGATAACCTTGGTTTCATATCTGAGGGAAATACCTACCGCCGCTGTGCTGCATCATCCCTTCCTCTTTGGGGAAATACCGACGTAGCTTCAAGCGACATCAGACCCCCTATCGCCCACACTCACTTGGCGACGGTCCCAAATGTCATTGCGGAAGGAGGTTAAAAACCATTTGTATAGCACCAACGCATACCAGTGTAAAAGGATACTTGAATAAGAGTTTTTCAATGAAATACTTCGGTGAAGCTGCTTATATATTGGGCATCAAGATCTATAGAGATAGATCAAGACGCTTAATTGGACTTTCACAAAGCACATACCTTGATAATGTTTTGAAGAAGTTCAAGATGGATCAGCCAAAGAGAAAATGAAAGTCATTGCCTATGCCTCATCCATAGGTTCTATCATGTATGCAATGTTGTGTACCAGACCTGATGTGTGCTATAAGTCTAGCAGGGAGGTACCAAAGTAATCCAGGAGTGGATCACTGGACAGCGGTCAAGAACATCCTGAAATACCTAAAAAGGACTAAGGATATGTTTCTCGTTTATGTAGGTGACAAAGAGCTCGTCGTAAATGTTTACATTGATGCTAGCTTTGACATTGATCCGGATGACTCTAAGTCACAAACCGGATATGTATCTATATTGAATGGTGGAGCTGTCAATTGGTGCAGTTCGAAGCAAAGCGTCATGGCAGGATCTACGTGTGAAGTGGAGTATATAGTTGCTACAGAAGAAGCAAATGAAGGATTCTAGATGAAGGAGTTCATATCCGATCTAGGTATAATACCTTGTGCATCGGGTCGAATGAAAATCTTTTTTGACAACACTGGAGCAATTGCCTTAGTGAAGGAATCCTGATTTCACAAGAGAACCAAACACATCAAGAGACGCTTCAACTCCATCTGTGATCAAGTCAAGGAGGGAGACATAGAGATTTGCAAAATACATACGGATCTTAATGTTGCAGACCTTTGACTAAGCCTCTTCCACGAGAAAAACATGATTAGCACCAAGACTCCATGGGTGTTAGAATCATTACAATGTAATCTACATTATTGACTCTAGTGCAAGTGGGAGCCTGAAGGAAATATGCCCTATAGGCAATAATAAAGTTGTTATTTATATTTCCTTATATCATGATAAATGTTTATTATTCATGATAGAATTGTATTAACCGGAAACTTGATACATGTGTGGATACATAGACAAAACACAGTGTTCCTAGTATGCCTCTACTAGACTACCTCATTAATCAAAGATGGTTAGGTTTCCTAACCATAGACGTGTGTTGTCATTTGATGAATGGAATCACATCATTAGGAGAATGATGTGATGGACAAGACCCATCCGTTAGCTTAGCATAATGATCGTTAAGTTTTATTGCTACTGCTTTCTTCATGACTTATACATATTCCTTTGACTATGAGATTATGCAACTCCCGAATACCGTAGGAACACCTTGTGTGCTATCAAACGTCACAACGTAACTGGGTGATTATAAAGATGCTCTACAGGTGTCTCCGAAGGTGTTTGTTGGGTTGGAATAGATCGAGATTAGGATTTTTCACTCCGAGTATGGGAGAGGTATCTCTGGGCCCTCTTGGTAATGCACATCATGATAAGCCTTGCAAGCAATGTGACTAATGAGTTAGTTGCGGGATGATGTATTACGGAACGAGTAAAGAGACTTGTCGGTAACAAGATTGAACTAGGTATGAAGATACCGACAATCGAATCTCAGACAAGTAACATACGGATGACGAAGGGAATGACGTATATTGTCATTACGGTTTGACTGAGAAAGATCTTCGTAGAATATGTAGGAACCAATATGAGCGTCTAGGTTCCGCTATCGGTTATTGACCGGAGATGTGTCTTGGTCATGTCTACATAGTTCTCGAACCCGTAGAGTCCGCACGCTTAACGTTCGATGACTATTTGTATTAGCTGTTATGTGTTTTTGTGACTGAAGATTGTTCGGAGTCTCGGATGAGATCACCGACATGAAGAGGATTCTCGAAATGGTCGATAGGTAAAGATTGATATATTGGATGATAGTATTCGGACACCGGAAGTGTTTCAGAATGTATCGGG
>NC_057805.1:238137815-238138581 GCF_018294505.1 Triticum aestivum
CCCTCGGGGGAAGATATGGTCCATATGGGCTATAGGAGGGAGACAATGCATCCCACAAGGGGTGGCGCCCCCCATGGGGAGTCCCAATTGGACTAGGGGACGGGCGGCGCCCCCTTTCCTTCTCCCTCTCCCTCTCCTTCCCCCTTTCCCCCTCCGATAAAAGGAAGGGGGGCGAATTGGACTAAGAGCCCAAGTGGGACTCCTACCACTTGGGGCGCCCCTAGGCCGGTCTCCTCCCATCTCCCCCCTTTATATACAGGGGCGGGGTGCGCCTCTAAGACACACCAATTGTTCTTAGCCGTGTGCGGCGCCCTCCTCCACTGTTTACTCCTCCGGTCATATTGTCGTAGTGCTTAGGCGAAGCCCTGCGTGGATCACTTCACCATCACCGTCACCACACCGTCGTGCTGATGAAACTCTCCCTTGACACTTTGCTGGATCAAGAGTTTGAGGGACGTCATCAAGCTAAACATGGGTTGAACTCGGAGGTGCCGTACGTTCGGTACTTGATCGATTGAATCGCAGAGAAGTTCGACTACATCAACTGCGTTAAACTAACACTTCCGCTTTCGGTGTACGAGGGTACGTGGACACACTCTCCCCACTCGTTGTTATGCATGTCCTAGATAGATCTTGCATGAGTGTGGGAAATTTTCTGAAATTGCATGCTACGTTCCCTAACAGTCGGGGGTTGGGGTGTCAGTTGTGTCGTGTCGGGGTCGGGTTGTTGTGTCGCGGTCGGGGGTGCCGTGTCGGGGTCGGGATG
>NC_057805.1:238139090-238183880 GCF_018294505.1 Triticum aestivum
CCTCGACCATCGGCGACCCTCTTTTTCTACTTTTCCTACTTCTTTTTTTCATCTTCTACTTCTACTTCTTCTTTTTCATCTTCTTCTTCTACTACTACTTATTGTTCTTTTTTCATCATCTTCTTCGCCTTGTTCCTCTTCTTCTTCTTCCTCTTCTTCTTTTACTTCTTTTTTTTCATCTTTCTTGTTTGTACTTAAAAAACAAGAAAAACCCAAACTAAAGTATAAACTAAATGTAACCTAAACTAAACTAAATTAACCTAAACTAAATCAAACTAACCTAACCTAAACTAAACTAACCTAAACTAAACAAACATAAACTAAATCCTAAAAACAAAAGAAAAAAACCTAAACTAAACTATAAACTAAATGTAACCTAAACTAAACTAAATTAACCTAAACTAACCTAAACTAAACTAACCTGACCTAAACTAAACTAATCTAAACTAAACAAAAATAAAGTAAATCTAAAAAAACAAAAGAACTCACCACGGGGAGGGGGCGGGCGGGGCAGGGCACCTGGGTGGGGCAGCCGGCGACGGGGGGTGGCGCGGGGCGGCGGCGGCTCGGTGTCGGGGAAAATATACACGGGTATGCATTTTCCCCTGACTCGTGCACGGACAAGCCAAGATCGAGCCAAGATGTACAAGGAATCAAGAGATTCGAAGGACCGACAAGCAGATCAGAGGGACCAAGACCCAGCCAGAGAAACAAGATATCGTCAAGAAAAAGGCCTCCTTTGTCGGGCAGGCGAGCCCAGCAAAGGGCGAGGCCACCCCAAGAAGCAGGCGACCAAAGCGCCCCGGCAGGGCCTGCCAAGGCTCGTGGAGGCAAAACCACCTCACCAACCATTCCACCATGACCCACGTCATCGATCAGTGCGGTGTCAAGCTGCAGAGTGAGTAAGTGGCAGCCATTCGCCACATGGCTCCCTCTCCCTACAGGAAAAACCCACAAACGACACCCGTCCCGCGACGTTTCAAGCAAGCAGCCGCGGAGCTGGCAAGATAGCCTGGCAAGCCATGCTGGGCAACCAACAATGTGACATTAAGCAGTGCATTTAATGCGCCCTGTCAGCCCGCATAGTTAGGTGTGATAGCACTGTTGCTATCTTATCAGTGCGTAGTGACTACTTTGCCATTGTGGTCACCCTTTGATCTATAAAAGGAGGCACGTGGCAACCATAGAAAGGGTTAGAAGGTTGCATAACCCACACCACCATACGCGCGTAGCCACTATTGCCTTGAGGCAACCCTTGCCGGGCAAGTGTACTACGCTCCACCACCACCTTTCCACCATCAATCCACCAAAGCAGGAGTAGGGTTTTACGCCTCGTGACGGCTCGAACCTGGGTAAAACTGCCCGGGTGATCTCTGCCGTGCTGTCGCATGCTCGTCTGATCTTTGTGCAACGCGATGTCCCCCTGCCGAACCAGCAAGGGGCCTCCTGGTCCCATAGGTGGTCGTGGTTTCCCGCGACATCTTTGGCGCGCCAGGTAGGGGGCTCGCTTGTGCGAACCTGAAGGCGTGTGCAGCGCTTCATCTTCATCGCCATCTTCATCTTCAACGACGCCATCGACCATGGCGCCCACAAAGACGCAGAAGCAAAGCGGGGCCATCCCTGCGCTACATTGTTGGTCTCCACGCCTCGTCATAGCCACGGCTACGACAAAGATCGCCGCTGGTGGCAATATGCCTACCTCGACGGCCCATATGGCATACCCACCATTCGGGCGCCGTTCAGAGAAAGGGCACAAGATGTGTGGGCGCGAGCTCCCTCCTTCTCGTCCCTTCCCTTCATCAGCAGTCGAATTGCTTTGGCCCCGGCGTCGTCGACGTCGACGATTACCGCGCGACGCTCGGTTCAGTATTCCCCCCATTTTGGGCAATCCTGAGCGAAGCGCTGGTATGAGTTCGTTGATAGACGCCCCGGCAAGTGCACTTCGGCAAGGCTGCCTGCATCGGCACGACCATGCAACGGCAGCCGCCGAACTAACTCGAAAGGAAAGGAGAAAAGGGAGGAGGACCAGAGAAGCCCGACACTATGCCCCGATGCCCACCGGCCACGAGAAATGCATATCAGTCCCTGCCGGGAACAAAGAAACCATCTGATTGTCTTCCCCTCCTCCAGGTGCCGCGGGCGAGCCTGACGCGCGCGGCCCGGCAGAGGAGGAAGAAGCTCAAAACAAAAGCTAAGTTTGCGCTTTCACTTCTTGATTGATACGTTTCAGAATTTTGCAGTCGTTTATCCCTTAACTATAGTAAGCATTCATACCATGAAAACCCTCATGTGATCGAACCTTGGCTAGCTTCTTTGATCGCACCATCATCCTGTCCAGAGCCATGCTCGTAGGTCGAGAGGCTGCATCGAAAACTACCGGGAAAAACCTGCCGGGACGCATCCACGCCAAGATGACTGATACGGGCCGGACCCTTATGATAATCGCGGCAATATGATACCGGCAGGCATCCAGAGCATACATAGGGATCGATCATACGAACGCAAATGTACGGGGCTCAAAGGGATAAACACACATTTAAAATCCAGCTAGGAATATCAGTTCTGCACAAACATTAGAGATAGAATGACTAAACGCAAAATGTATGTCATGCTTCATTACAGGGCAACGCAGGAGCAACAGCGGCACGATACTTGGCCCGATGGCCCGGTGGAGCAGTTCAAACATGAAGAACCCTGTTAGCCTGGGGAGCAGCTTTCTCCTTGGCGGCAGTGATGTCAGCACCCACCAGCGGCTTCTTGAATCCATCGTCGAGGTCGAGGTTCAGATGGTGGCAGGCGATATTGCTCAAGATCATGAAGAGGGCGTCACGGGCAAGCCTCCGGGACTCGGTCGCAAAGCGCTCGGCCCTCCCCTCTTCATGCACTTTCAGTTTCTCGACCAGCTTGTTGAAGAAGAGTCCTAGGTTGACGCTTGGGACCTCTTGCTTGCTAACCGAGAAGACTGGGATGTCCATGCCCATCGCCGCAGCCTGAGCACCCAGGGGCTCGGCCATATCGATGAGGCTCTTGATCCAGAGATTACTCATATTGACCTGATTCTTCTGCCTGTCCTCTGCATCCTGCCGAGACGCTTGGCGGTGTCCAAATCCTTGGACAGCAACTGCTGGCGGGACTCAAGGCACTCCGCCGAACGCTCCAACGTGTCGATCCTCGCCTTCATGTCCGTGATGTTGCTGTTGGCAGCTTCAAGGCTCTGAGTCTTGGAGGAGAGTTGCGACTGCGCATCAGCCAAGTGGATCTCCGCCTGCCGTGCTTCTTCTTTGAGTGCCTCCAACTCCTTGGTGCCTCTGGCGAGATCCTCATTCAGGTTAGCCACCTACTAGTCGAGGTCAACTTTGACGGCAGACACGGCGGCCAGGTCATCAGTGAGCTTCTTCAGCTGAGCGGCATAATCAGCTGCAAGGGCGTCCAGTGCGGCTCCGTGCTTGTCCTCAAGTTCCTTGGTGCGCCGCTGCACAAGAGCCTCCAGATCATCATCCTTGGCACGGAGAGTGGCCTCGAGCTTCTCCTCCCGGAAGGAGATCTCTCGCTCTGTGGTGTCAAGATGCCTTTGAAGAAAATATGCCCTAGAGGCAATAATAAAGTTGTTATTTATATTTCCTTATATCATGATAAATGTTTATTATTCATGCTAGAATTGTATTAACCGAAAACTTGATACATCTGTGAATACATAGACAAAACAAAGTGTCCCTAGTATGCCTCTACCTGACTAGCTCGTTAATCAAAGATGGTTAAGTTTCCTAACCATAGATATGTGTTGTCATTTGATGAATGGGATCACATCATTAGGAGAATGATGTGATCGACAAGACCCATCCGTTAGCTTAGCATAATGATCGTTAAATTTATTGCTATTGCTTTCTTGATGACTTGTACATATTCCTTTGACTATGAGATTATGCAACTCCCGAATACCGGAGGAACACCTTGTGCGCTATAAAATGTCACAACGTAACTGGGTGATTATAAAGATGCTCTACAGGTGTCTCCAAAGGTGTTTGTTGGGTCGGCATAGATCGAGATTAGGATTTGTCACTCCCAGTATTGGAGATGTATCTCTGGGCCCTCTTGGTAATGCACATCTTGATAAGCCTTGCAATCAATGTGACTAATGAGCTAGTTTGAGGGATGATGCATTACGGAACGAGCAAAGAGACTTGCCGGTAACGAGATTGAACTACGTATGAAGATACCGACGATCGAATCTCGGGAAAGAAACATATCGATGACAAAGGGAATGACGTATGTTGTCATTACGGTTTGACCGATAAAGATCTTCGTAGAATATGTACGAACCAATATGAGCATCCGGGTTCCGCCATTGGTTACTGATCGGATATATGTCTCGGTCATGTCTACATAGTTCTCGAACCCGTAGGGTCCACACGCTTAACGTTCAATGATGATTTGTATTATGAGTTATGTGTTTTGGTGACCGAAAATTGTTCGGAGTCCTAGATGAGATCACGGACATGACGAGGAGTCTCGAAATGGTTGAAAGGTAAAGAGTGATATATTGGACGATAGTATTCGGACACCGGAATGGTTTCGAAGTGATTCGAGTATTTATCGGAGTACCAAGGGGTTACCGGAACCCCCCGGGGAAAGTAATGGGCCTCATGGGCCATAGGGGAGAGAGAGGGCAGCCCACAAGGGGTTGGCGCCCCCCCCCCCGGTGGGGAGTCCGAATTAGACAAGGGGAGGGGCGGGCGGGCCCTTTCCTTCTCCCTCTCCCTGTCCTTTCCCCTTTCCCCCTCTGTAAGAAGGAAGGGGGCCGAATTGGACTTGTAGTCCTAGTAGGACTCCTCCCCCTTGGGGGCACGCCTAGGCCGGCCTCCTCCCTCTCCCTCCTTTATATACAGGGGCAGGGGCACCCCAAAGCACATCAATGGTTTCTTAGCCGTGTGCGGTGCCCCCCTCCACCATTTACTCCTCCAGTCATATTGTCGTAGTGCTTAGGCGAAGCCCTGCGCGGATCACATCACCATCACCGTCACCATGCCATCGTGCTGACGAAACTCTCCCTCGACACTTTGCTGGATCAAGAGTTCGAGAGACGTCATCGAGCTGAACGTGTGCTGAACTTGGAGGTGTCGTACGTTTGGTACTTGATCGGTTGGATCGTAAAGACGTTCGACTACATCAACCACGTTATACTAACGCTTCCGCTTTCGGTCTATGAGGGTACGTGGACACACTCTCCCCCTCTCGTTGCTATGCATCTCCTAGATAGATCTTGCGTGATCGTAGGGAATTTTTTGAAATTGCAGTCTACGTTCTCCAACGGTGGCATCTGAGCCAGGTCTATGCGTAGATGATATGCACGAGTAGAACACAAAGAGTTGTGGGTGATGATAGTCATACTGCTTACCACCAATGTCTTATTTTGATTCGGTGGTATTGTTGGATGAAGCGGCCAGGACCAACCTTACATGACCACATTCATGAGACCGGTTCCACCGACAGACATGCAACTTGTTTTGCATAAAGGTGGCTGGCGGGTGTTTGTTTCTCGAACTTTAGTTGAATCAAATTTGACTACGGCCGGTCCTTGTTGAAGGTTCAAACAACACACTTGACGAAACATTGTTGTGGTTTTGATGCGTAGGTAAGGACGGTTCTTACTAGAAGCCCGTAGCAGCCACGTAAAACTTGCAACAACAAAGTAGAGGACGTCTAACTTGTTTTTGCAGGGCATGTTGTGATGTGATATGGTCAAGACATGATGTGATATACTTTATTGTATGAGATGATCATGTTTTGTAAAAGTTATCGGCAACTGACAGGAGCCTTATGGTTGTCGCTTTATTGTATGAAATGCGATCGCCATGTAATTGCTTTACTTTATCACTATGCGTTAGCGATAGTTGTAGAAGTAATAGTTGGCGAGACGACAACGAAGCTTCGATGGAGATCAAGGTGTCAAGCCAGTGACGATGGAGATCATGATGGTGCTTTGGAGATGGAGATCAAAGGCACAAGATGATGATGGCCATATCATGTCACATATTTTGATTGCATTTGATGTTTATCTTTTATGCATCTTATTTTGCTTAGTATGGTGGTAGCCTTATAAGATGATCCCTCACTAAAATTTCAAGGTATAAGTGTTCTCCCTGAGTATGCACGGTTGCGACAGTTCGTCGTGCCGAGACACCACGTGATGATCGGGTGTGATAAACTCTACATTCACATACAACGAGTGCAAGACAGTTTTGCACGTGTGGAATACTCGGGTTAAACTTGACGAGCCTACCATGTACAGACATGGCCTCGGAACACTAAGACTGAAAAGTCGAACATGAATCATATAGTAGATATGATCAACATAGAGATGTTCACCATTGAAAACTACTCCATCTCATGTGATGATCGGACATGGTTTAGTTGATATTGATCATGTGATCGTTTAGATGACTCGAGGGATGTCTATCTAAGTGGGAGTTCTTAAGTAATATGATTAATTGAACTTAAATTTATCATGAACTTAGTCTTGATAGTTTTTGCATATCTATGTTGTAGATCAATGGCCCGTGCTACCGTTCCCTTGAATTTTAATGCGTTCCTAGAGAAAGCTAAGTTGAAAGATGATGGTAGCAACTACATGGACTGGGTCTGTAACTCGAGGATTATCCTCATTGCTGCATAGAAGAATTACGTCCTTGATGCACAACTAGGTGCAAGGCCTGCTGCAGTAGCAACTCCGGACGTTATGAACGTCTGGCAAGCTAAATCTGATGACTACTCGATAGTTCATTGTGCCATGCTTTACGACTTAGAATCGGGATTCAAATACGTTTTGAACATCATGGAGCATATGAGATGTTCCACAAGTTGAAGTTAATATTTCAAGCAAATGCCCGAGTTGAGGGATATGAAGTCTCCAACAAATTCTATAGCTGCAAGATGGAGGAGAATAGTTATGTCAGTGAACACGTACTTAGAAATGTCTGGGTACCATAACCACTTGACTCAGCTGGGAATTAATCTTCCGGATGATAGTGTCATTGACAGAGTTCTTCAATCACTGCCACCAAGATATAAAGGCTTCATGATGAACTATAATATGCAAGGGATGAACAAGACGATTCTCGAGCTCTTCGCAATGCTCAAGGCTGCGGAGGTAGAAATCAAGAAGGAGCATCAAATGTTGATGGTTAACAAGACCACTAGTTTCAAGAAAAAAGGGCAAAGGAAAGAAGGGGAACTTCAAGAAGAATAGCAAGCAAGTTGCTGCTCCCGGGAAGAAGCCCAAGTCTGGACCTAAGCCTGAAACTGAGTGCTTCTACTGCAAAGGGACTGGCCACTGGAAGCGGAACTGCCCCAAGTACTTGGCGGATAAGAAGGATGGCAAAGTGAAAGGTATATTTGATATACATGTTATTGATGTGTACCTTACTAATGCTCGTAGTAGCGCCTGGGTATTTGATACTAGTTCTGTTGCTCATAGTTGCAACTCGAAACAGGGGCTACGGATTAAACGAAGATTGGCTAAGGACGAGGTGACGATGCGCGTCAGAAATTGTTCCAAGGTCGATGTGATCGCCGTCGGCATGCTACCTCTACATCTACCTTCGGGATTAGTTTTAGACCTGAATAATTGTTATTTGGTGCCAGTGTTGAGCATGAACTTTATATCGGGATCTTGTTTAATGTGAGACGGTTATTCATTTAAATCAGAGAATAATTGTTGTTCTATTTATATGAGTAATATCTTTTATGGTCATGCACCCTTGATGAGTGGTCTATTTTTGTTGAATCTCGATCGTGGTGACACACATATTCATAATATTGATGCCAAAAGATGCAAAGTTAATAATGATAGTGCAACATATTTCTGGCACTGCCGTTTAGGTCATATTGGTGTAAAGCGCATGAAGAAACTCCATGCAAATGGGCTTTTGGAATCACTTGATGCTTGTGAACCATGCCTCATGGGCAAGATGACTAAAACTCCATTCTCCGGAACAATGGAGCGAGCCACTGACTTATTGGAAATAATACATACTGATGTATGCGGTCCGATGAGTGTTGAGGCTCGCGGCGGGTATCGTTATTTTCTGACCTTCACAGATGATTTGAGCAGATATGGGTATATGTACTTAATGAAACACAAGTATGAAACATTTGAAAAGTTCAAAGAATTTTAGAGTGAAGTTGAAAATCATCGTAACAAGAAAATAAAGTTTCTACAATCGGATAGCGGAGGCGAATATTTGAGTTACGAGTTTGGTCTTCATTTAAAGCAATGTGGAATAGTTTCTGTCGTGGAATAGTCACGGCAGATGCCCTTGTGAAAGGACTTAATCGTGGAGCCATCGCAACTAGGAAGCTTAAAGGGGTTAAACGGGACAAAGGACACGAGGATTATACTGGTTCGGCCCCTTACGGTGAAGGTAAAAGCCTACTCCAGTTGAGGTGGAATTACTAGGGTTTCGATGACCAGGAAACGAATCAGCTATCCCTGACTACCGATTTGATATCACTTGTCCTAAGCCACCGGCGGGTCATCCCCTTATATACACGGGCTGACGCCCCGCGGCCTACAGAGTCCCGGCCGGCTCATAAACAGTATCCGGCTCGGTAACTAGTTAATCTTGCCTTACAACACAAGTCACGCCATTACGGCGGTTTATCACTACGGGCCTTAAACCACCCATGGGCTTTAGGCCCTTTATTGAACCGCCATCTTCAAGCTTTGATATTGGGCTTCATATGATGAATTACCCTAACGTAACCCGGACCCTCCTGGGCGGGTTACGCCAGTAGTTATATCCCCAACATTAGGCCCCAGATTGATTTGAACTGGTTCATGTCGATCTTCAATACTTTAAGAAGAAAACTTCTGGCTTCTGTCTCTGCAAAAGTTATAACCCGCCGTGACGTCATCTTCTGGATTCTTGATAACCCGCCGTGACGTCATCCGCCATTAATGCACGTCCTGCCCAACGTATCTCAACGTATCCTTATCTTAATAACCGTCCTGAAAACCGAGGCGCCTCTGCAGCTGGATAATCATGCTTTCAGCCTCCTCGTTTCTCGCGCCCACTTATCAGCCTTCCCTTATAAATAGGCCCGACCGGGTCCTTTCTCATTCTTCCCTTTCCATCGTCTTCCTCCTCTCGACGCCTCAGAACCCGAGCTCTGCCGCCGCGCATCTCGTCTTCCTCAGCCTCGGCCGCTGCATCAACCTGAGCTAGTCCAGAGAACGGCGGCGACTCTCCACAGTGAATCTGCAACTGTACGTCTTCTTCTTCTCGAACGTCAGATCCACATTAGGGTTCCGCGTTTCTTCCGTGTTCTTCGTAGTTCATCTCGGTTTCTTCGTAGTTCTTCCACCGCGGTCTCTTTTGATCCGGAAAGCAGTATAGAACTCCTGCGGCAGTTGTTTCGCATCCTTTTTCAATACTAACAGATCCCTTTCACTTGCAAAAAGACCTCATTGGAGCTTATGAACTCATCTGTACCAGTTTTTAGTTCTAGAAAATTTTCTTTTCTGCACGACCGTTTGATCCAAAATAATAGCTCCAGTCTGTGAAACTTGTTTGTGCAACACTTAGGCAAAAACTGCATCTGTTAGCCATGACGGCTCTTATCGCCGGCTTATAAAGGCAATGCTCAATGAATAGTCCGGGTTACTCATAATGGATTTGAATAACTTAATTGTTTATGATGCCCATGGCGGTTTAAACAATCTGACACAATTAGCCATATATCATTAGGCCCCTTCGTAAGCCGCCACCTTGAATATGAATTGAAATATTTTTTGCCGGCTTAAAGTTGAACCGCGAACTTTATCTTCTCATAGGCTTCCATCCTTCACAATGCCGCCCAAGGCTCCCAAAGTACCCATCACATGCAACTAGGTTAAATCCACCATCACTGATAGCATCTTAGCTGATTTTGTAAAGACTGGTTGTCTGCCGAAGAAAGAGGTCATGTCCTATCGTGCTCCTGATCCGTCAGAAGAAAAACCTCAACCCAAGGATGGGGAAGTTGTCGTCTTTACTGATCACATGAACCGGGGCTTTGCTCCACCCGGCTCAAAAAATTTCACAGACGTCCTGCACTTTTTTGACCTGCGACCTCAAGGCATCGGACCCAATTCCGTGTCAAATATCTGCAATTTCCAAGTGTTCTGTGAGGTGTACCTTGGAGAAGAACCCAGCTTATTACTCTTTAGAGAGTTATTTTATCTGAACCGCCAAAATGAATGTGCCAATGGGCCCAGCTTGGAACTCAGCGGAATCTCAATCCAACGACGGAGAGATTGTCTCTTCCCTTATGCTGAGCCGCCAAGTCACCCTAAAGATTGGAACCAGACATGGTTCTACTGTCAAGACACTTCTCCGGCTGATGAGAACCCTCTGCCCGGCTTTCGTGCCCTGCGACTGGAGTCAAATCACCCCTTGCCAGATAAATTATCTCCAGCTGAACATCAACCACTTGCTCCCACCATCAACAAGATCAAAGCTCTGCTGGGGAACGGCCTAAATGGCATTGATCTGGTCCGGGTTTGGATTGCCTGGCGGGTTATCCCCTTAAGCCGCCGCCCTGGCTTGATGTGCGATTACACTGGCCTGAACAATGATCCTCTACGGCACAGTCCTGACGACTTACCCGAAGACGTTGTTGATGACATGACCAAGTCTCTTCTGAACGAAAGCCTGGCTAATTGCGGGAAAGTGGGCTTAAGCCCTTTCTGCAAAGCTAACCCAGCTCCAGCGGTAAGCCATTGACTTTGAGCATTATACTTCCCACCTTGATAATGTTGTCTTTACTCAAAACCCTTTGTTGCAATTTGCAGGTTGATGACAAATTTTGGAAGGTCAAGTATGACCATGAAGCTGCAAAGAGAGCCAGAAAAGCTAAGAAAGCCGCCAGGAAAGCGGCTCCCCGTAAGAAGGCAAGCAAGCCTAGCGCCTTGGATATGTTTCATCTAGACGATACCTCCGAGTCAGAGGTAGCTCTTGACTCTTTAGGTTCCTTTTTAACCATCTTATTGACACTGATTATCAGCAGGAGGATACAAGGAGCGAGTACTGCAGTGATTGAAGAGGTAACTATAATTTCCTCCGACTCCGAGCCTTTGTCGAGACAGAAAGTCCGAAGAGTAACCCGGAAAGTAAGATTTTCACATCCTTTAGCTTATCAAGATCCTCAATTTCTTTTGAAGTGACAGATTCACGAAAGTCGGAGGCAGACCCGGACCAGCAAAGATGTAGACCTCTCCTCCAGCTTACCTGATGCAACAAGAAAACGCCGGACTCAGGTTACCTCCGATTTACATTCTTTGCATCCTTTAGCGGGTTTCACTCATCAATCACTAAATTTTTCTGACTCAAACTATCAGGGGACTCCACCTTCTTCGGGTGACTCAATGCAATCTAACATGCCGGCTTTCAAAACCGCCCAGGGTAATGATAATCTGTTTATCTTGTGTTTATCTTACTCATGTTTTTGTACTAACCCTTTGATTCCCAGTGTTCAAGTGAAGCCCAGCAAGAAGGCAAGGAGAAGTAAGCCAGCCAAAGAGCCGATCTTGGCTGAATCGGAGCTCAGAACGGCTGCTGCCGATACTTCCGCTCCTGAGCTGCCACCTGAACCGGCTCATGACGCTCCAACTTCCACCATTGATCCATCTGTCAAACAAACTATGGAAGGCTCTGAAAACCCGGAGATCCCCAGCTCGGCCATGATGGATGACCCGGAGGTCGAAATCACCCAGACGGACTTTGTTGAACCGGGGAGACCTACCGCACTGGCCAAATGTTCTGCCAAAGAAGAACTTCTGGAATGCCGCAAAGCCAAACTGAACTTTACTAATTATGCTCATCTGAGTATTCGAGACATCATCACTGGCTATCTGAATCAAGTGCACAACAGCAGTGACTTGGAAATTGACATGGTGAAGCAGATTCACCAAAAATCTGAGGTATAATTCTCATTGCTTATTCCTTAGTTATCTTAACTCCACCAGCCCCCAAGTCTACTGCTTATGATCAAATATGTTGTAGACTTAACACCAGCTTAGTAATTACTGCAAGAAAACCGGCTTATCCGGTAGCACCCAAGATCCGGCTTAGATAGCAGATTTGATCCAGCCCTCACCGTGTTTTAACCAAATATTTGAACAGCAATATGCATTAGCCCCCATGTGCCAAGTACCTTTGCATGCAAAGTGCTTGGGACTTACTTTCATAAACCCCCACTGTAAATAGAGCTCTTCAGCATACATTAGCCCCCAAGTGCCAAGTGTCTTTGCTTGCAAAGTGCTTGGGACTTAATCTTGCATTATGATCACCCTAACTGTGACCCGAAATTTATACAGGCCGCCATTAATCAATTTGAGTCGGAGATCTCTGAACTGAAGACTCGATTGAAAACTCAAGAGAATGAGACCCAAAAGGCAAATTCCAAGTTTGAATTCAGTGTATCTGCTCAAGAGAAACTGAAAAAGAAGTTTGAAGCAGAAAGAAAGGCCTGGGCTGATGAAAAGGCCGCTTTGCTCAACCGGGCTGAACAAGCGGAGGCTACTCTTGCAGAAACAACCGCCGAATTATCCGGCTTAAGACGCCATGTATCTCAGATGGTCTCAGCAATCTTTGGTAAGTTACTCTACAAGTGTTAGCTATTTTAAATCTTTTTCAATATCTCAATTATCATTAGCTCACCCGACTTTGCAATGCAGGCCCCAGGAGTTCCAATCTCAACCAGAGCATGCTGACAAAGCTGAAGGCCGTTTATACCCTGGTGGAACAACTCTACACCGGGTCACAACGTGCTTTAGCTGTCGTGGCTCTATCAAATGAAGTTCCCACTCATCTGGCGGATGTGCTAAGGCGGCTTGCCGTGCTGCCTCAACGATTCCAAGAACTGAGATGAGCTTCTGCAAGAGCCGGAGCCATAGCTGCATTAAGCCGGGCCAGCATGGCTACCGGAGCTAGACCCGGCCGACATCGCCCTTGGGTATCCCAGCTTGAAGGAGGACGGCACTCCGTTTGATCAGAAGGACTTTGCCGCTTGCGTGAAGGACATACGCCCTGTGGCCACTCTAATTGGCAACGATACAGATCTCACCAAGTATCAATCGGGTTATGATGCCGAGAATCAGAGAATTCCAACCCAGCGTTATGAAGCAATCAGCCTGATCCCTCCAACTCGTAAGCATACCTTCGCCCCTGAAGTTGACCCGGACGAGTTAATTGATGATGAAGCTGAATTTCAAGCCTTGAGTGGCATTGACTGGAAATCATCAACCTTCGAGGAAAGGGAAACAGCCGTAGGAGCGGAAAGGGATGAACCGGAAGCTTCAGCCCAACAACACCTTTGATCCCTCAGGCGGCTCATGGTTATGTCTTGATAAAAAACAATGCCTCACTTTTTGGACTCGGGGAGTCATGTAATAGAGTAGGAAAATACTTAATTTTGTCGTGCCATTGCGCATTTGTGTGGCGCTCAACACTTCTTAAGCCGCCATCTTATATTCACCCGTATTATACTGATCCTCTTCTTTCCTTGCTTTAATTGTCCTGCATATAGAACAAATCACAAGTACCTTGGCGGCTTACCGCATGGAGGGTCATATATATAACCCGGAGTATGCAGCAAAAAATCATAATAAATCAGTTCTTCAATTATATCTTTGAGACAACCATAATAGCATATCTATGATTTTCAAGTACACTTCCGGTTTATATAACCCGAATAATGAGGGTGAAAACCCAACTCTGTAATATGATGCTTATTATGTGCAATCAACTTTATTGATCAAAGTTAAGCCGGTGGAACAGAAACCACCCGTGAATACCTTAGATATAACCAAAAGAACTTGTTTGCAAAAAAGAGACTTCAAAATTTTGGAGGCTTCTGGTTCGAATACGACCAGAAAACCGTCCCAAAGGGGTTAAGCTAAGATTCGAATATGATCATATAGCCCCCAGTGGCTTTGGCATTGCCGATCAAGAGGGTACCGACATCTATGTTCTCTTTGGTTCGAATACGACCTATGTTTGAACAGGAAGCCCCCAAATGACCTTGAGAGTTGTTTAGCGACGCTGATTTGAATACGATCCACGTCGGTTCCCAAAGGGGGTTGAGCTATGATTGAAATATGATCAAGAAACTCCCCAGTGAGCTCGGCAGTGTGCCAATCAAAAGGGTATCGACATCTATGTTCTCTTTGGTTCGAATATGACCTATGTTTGAACAGGAAGCCCCCTAGTGATCATAAGTTTTAGCGGCTAGATTCGAATACGATCATAAGCCGGATCAGCCCCCAAGTGACCATGTAAGATCATAATAGAAATAGCAATGACATATTTACCTTTGATGGAAAAAAGGACAGAGGTCCTGCTTTATTATTTATCATAATATATACATTGTCACGGAAGTATGTACATTATCAGAGCCGGTGGCTCAAGTGTAATAAGGCCGAAGCTGAGCTATATTCCACGGCCGGTGGGTCTTCTCCTCCGACTTATGTGAATCTTTGTGCTCTCGAACATCGATGAGGTAGTATGACCCGTTGTGCAAGTTCTTGCTAACCACAAAGGGCCTTTCCCAAGGTGGGGATAACTTGTGTGCATCTGTTTGATCTTGGATGAGCCGGAGCAGCAAGTCACCTTCCTGAAAGGTTCTGGACTTAACCCGGCGGCTGTGATAGCGGCGCAGGTCTTGTTGGTAAATCGCCGAGCGAGCTGCTGCCATATCACGATGTTCATCCAACAAGTCAAGAGCATCCTGACGCGCTTGTTCATTGTCCATCTCAACATAAGCCGCCACACGAGGCGAGTCATGACGGATGTCGCTAGGGAGAACCGCCTCGGCTCCGTAAACCATGAAGAAAAGCGTATAACCCGTAGATCTATTAGGAGTAGTATTGATGCTCCATATCACAGAGGGTAACTCCTCCACCCAACAACCCGGCGTCCGCTGCAAAGGGACCAAAAGCCGGGGCTTGATGCCTTTCAAGATTTCCTGATTGGCTCTCTCAGCTTGACCATTGGATTGGGGGTGAGCCACTGATGACACATCAAGTCGAATATGCTCTCGTTGACAAAATTCTTCCATGGCGCCTTTAGACAGATTGGTACCATTGTCAGTTATAATGTTGTGTGGAAAACCAAAGTGAAATATCACCTTTTTCATGAACTGAACCGCCGTGGCCGCATCACACTTACTAACTGGCTTTGCCTCAACCCACTTTGTGAACTTGTCAACCGCCACCAAGAGGTGGGTCTTCTTATCCTTAGACCTTTTTGTTGGGGATATACCCCGCGGTATGACCCGGCCGGAAGTATGACCCGGCCGTACTTGGCGCTTCACCGTGACCCGCCGGAGGACTGGCGACTCACGGGTCTGGCGGCTCACTGTCAGACGACTCACGAGCCTGACGACTCACGGATGACCCCGACGGTGGGTCAGATAGAAGACTAGGCCCAAGGCCCAGAAGGCCGGCTTACGTTCATGATGGGCCGGCTTAAGAAGAAAGGGATGACGAATATTTCCTTTACGAGGAAGCAAGACCCGGACTTGTAATTAACTTGTAAAAGAGGATAGACTAGTCCTAGTCCTACTAGGACTCCACATTTAACCCGCCCCTCTAACTTATATAAGGAGGGGCAGGGCACCCCAAAGAGGGACAGGGAACAAGGAGCAATCTCTAGAGTTAGACACCGAGAGCCGGTTCCTGGCGACTCTCCCGTGATCATAATGAGACCTAGCCTCAAACAGCATGTAGGGTTATTATCGGATGATGTTTTCCGGGGTCCGAAGCTGTCTAAACCCTTGTCTTGTGCGTTGATCCGCCCTGCGTCTCTCATCCCAATCAACCCCTCTCAAGCTGTCGGAGTAAATGGCCACGGGTAGCCTAACCGACTGCCCCTAGTTCTTCCGAAAAAATTATCAGGCCTTCGGGCCTCCAAGCACTCCGAGCATTGGGCCGCCTTCCCTGGCCGGCTACCACTAAAGCCGACTCCCGGAAGGCGACCCAGCCTCACCAACTCCTCCCCAGGACGACTACGGGGTGGCCGACTCCAAGAAGCCGGCCAAGAAGGACGCCGACACCTAGGAGCCGGCCAAGACCACAACCACTCCAAACCACTTCCACATAACGACGACGTGACGGGGTGTGGCCACAGTGCGGCCCACTACCCCCGAAGCCCGAGGCGGGCGTGGCTACAGGAGGCCGTACGGGACGGACGTCTCCCGTGCGGCTCGGCACTGTAGCCATGTTGGCCTCGACGTCACCCACGACCGACTCCCGTACGGCCCGCGGGTGGCGGGCCCCTTCGGCCAGAGAGAGGCGTGAAGGCGGCCCGGCCTTTCCCAGTCGGCCAAGAGCGTAGCCGGCCTCCAAAAGCCAGCTACAGTGATAGCCCCCGAGGCGGCCCACTGTAGCCACGCTTACCTTGACAAAGCCCTCGTCATCACAGGCGAGGCTATAGTAAGTAGCCGCCGACAAGACCCTATGCGGTGGGGTCGGCTTGTCGACCGAGTAGCCGGCAGCCGGCGGGACCCACCAGCCAGCAGGATCCACCAGCCGGCGGAGAAGCCGGCGAGCGTAGACACTGACGGCTGGGGCCAGAGCCCAGCCGGATTACCATTGTACCCCCGGGGGGTAGGCCTATATAAACCCCCCGGAGCACCCATGCAAAGGGTTCGCACCCAAGCATAGTTGGCCTCTGAGCATAGAGTTGCCCTCTAAGCATAGCACACACACCATAGATAGAGAGAAGCAGCAGCTAGCCTTGTTCTTCTTCTCCCTTGATCTCAACAGCTCTAGGAGCGATTGTAGCTACCTTTTATCGATCTAGTGATCATGCGGAGACCCCGCAGAGCAGGACTAGGGGTGTTATCTCCTCGGAGAGCCCCGAACCTGGGTAAGGTTCGCCGGCGTGCATGTCTTCGCCTCATCCCGTTTACAGGCACCGGTGACATTTTATTGGCTCCCACAATGATAAGCCATCCCTTGGCATATGTCGCACCAACCACCCGACATTTGGCGCCCACCGTGGGGCCAGGTGCACCGTCGTCCGGAGACCTGTTCTGGACGGGAACCCTCTTCCTCCCCCGCGAGCGCAGCCAGCCTGCTGCGCCCGATGGCGTTTGCCTCGACGCGCTGCGAGGCGTCGACGACGCCTGCGCAGCGAGCCGCCTCGCCGATCTGCTCGGCGAGACTCGCATCTCCGACGAGCCTGCGTCCGACGCAGTCACCGACTACCCCGAGAAGTGCGTGTTCGGAGTGCCAGCCGGCCAGCTGCTAGGCTTCCTGGTCTCCGAACGTGGCATTGAGTGCAACCCCGTCAAGATCAAGGCCATCGAGAGGATGGAGATTCCCACCAAACTGCGAGATGTGCAGAAGTTCACTGGCTGCTTAGCCTCCCTGAATCGTTTTATCAGCCGACTAGGAGAAAAGGCCGAATGAAGAAGTCCACTGTACCGACTCATAAAGAAGTCCACTCACTTTGAGTGGAATGATAAAGCCGACCAAGCCTTCCATGAGTTGAAGAAAATGTTGACCACTCCGCCTGTCCTGGCTGCGCCGACTGAGAAGGAGCCCATGCTCCTCTACATCGCCGCGACTAGCCGAGTCGTCAGCACTGTTGTTGTGGTCCAGCGCCCGGAGGAAGGCCGAGCCTAGCTGGTCCAGAGGCCGGTCTACTATCTCAGCAAAGTACTATCCAGCTCAAAGCAAAACTACCCGCACTACCAGAAGATTTGCTATGGGGTGTACTTCGCTGCCATGAAATTGAAGCCCTACTTCCAAGAGCACCCCATCACGGTCGTGTGCACTGCCCCGCTCGCCGAGATCATAGGCAGCCGGGATGCATCCGGCCGGGTGGCCAAATGGGCCATTTCCTTGGCGCCCTACACGATCTTCTATCAACCCCGCACCGGCATCAAGTCGCAAGCATTGGCCGACTTCCTCGTCGACTGGGCCGAGACCCAGTACTTACCGCCGGCTCCCGACTCTACCCATTGGCGGATGCACTTTGACGGGTCCAAGATGCGCACCGGCTTGGGAGCCGGCATCGTCCTCACCTCTCCCAAAGGCGACAAGCTCAAGTACACGCTGCAGATCCACTTCGCCGCCTCCAACAACGTGGCCGAGTACGAGGCGCTCGTACATGGGCTCCGGCTAGCCAAAGAGCTTGGCATACGCCGGATCCTGTGCTACGGCGACTCCGACTTAGTGGTCCAGCAATCATCTGGCGACTGGGACGCCAAGGACGCGAACATGGCGAGCTACCGTTTTCTCGTCCAACAGATGAGCGGATACTTCGAAGGGTGCGAGTTCCTTCACGTGCCAAGGGCCGACAACGACCAAGCAGATGCCCTACCACGGATCGGCTCCACCCGACAAGCCATACCGACCGGCGTCTCCCTCCAGCGCCTCCTCAAGCCGTCCATCAAGCCGTCTCCAGAGTCGGATTCCATCTTCGTACCGCCTGCGCCAGAAACAGCCGGATCCGACTCGAGAAATCCCGCAGGTGGCACGGGGACCTCGACGACTGGCCCGGGGACTGCCGTAGTCACACCCGGCACGGGGACTTCAGAACCCGGCCCGGGGACTGCAGCAGTCGGCCCGGGGACTGCAATGACACAAGAAGCGGTGGCCGACTCCAATTCAACACCCAACCCACCCACCCGAGTCATGGTGGCCTCATGGGCCCAGCCCATCCTCAAGTTCCTAGTCAGCAGAGAGCTGCCGGCTGATGAGATCTCAGCAAGACTAGTGCAACGACGAGCTGCAGCATACACAATAATCAACAGAGAGCTTGTGAAGCGCAGCGTCACTGGAGTCTTCCAGCGTTGTGTCGAGCCAGAAAAAGGAGTGGCAATCCTCAAAGATATCCACCAAGGCGAATGCGGCCACCACGCAGCCTCAAGATCCCTTGTGGCCAAGGCTTTCCGCCATGGTTTCTTCTGGCCGACTGCCTTGGAGGATGCTAAAGAAATAGTCAAGAGCTGCAGAGGATGCCAAGTTTTTAGTTCCAAGCAACACCTGCCGGCTTCTGCACGCAAGACCATTCCCCTCACCTGGCCTTTTGCCGTCTGGGGACTGGACATGGTAGGCCCTTTCAAGACAGCCCGCGGCGGCTTGACACATCTACTCGTTGTTGTGGACAAGTTCACAAAGTGGATCGAAGCCAAGCCGATTAAGAAGCTGAACGGGCCGACTGCCGTAACATTCATCACCGACATCACTACTCGGTACGGCGTGCCGCACAGCATCATCACCGACAACGGCACGAACTTCGCCAAAGGTGCACTGGCACGTTTCTGCGCGACGCAGGGCATCCGACTGGACTTAGCGTCCGTTGCCCACCCGCAGTCAAACGGCCAGGTCGAGCGAGCAAATGGACTCATCCTCTCCGGCATCAAGCCCCGACTGGTCGTACCACTGGAGCGATCGGCCGGCTGCTGGCTCGAAGAGCTGCCGGCTGTCCCCTGGAGTCTGCGCACCATACCCAACAAGTCAACCGGCTTCACTCCATTCTTCCTTGTGTACGGTGCCGAGGCTGTCATCCCAACAGACATCGAGTTCGACTCGCCTCGGATCACCATGTACATGGAGGAGGAAGCCAAAGAAGCAAGAGAAGACGGCGTCGACCTACTGGAAGAAGGCCGGCTGTTAGCCCTCAGCCGGTCCGCCATCTACCAGCAAGGGCTGCGCCGCTACTACAACCGCAAGGTCAAGCCAAGATCCTTCCAAGAGGGCGACCTTGTGCTCCGGCTGATCCAGCGTACAGCCGGATAGCACAAGCTCTCGGCCCCTTGGGAAGGCCCCTTCGTCGTCAGCAAGGCACTCGGCAACGACTCCTACTACTTGATCGACGCGCAAAAACCAAGAGCACGCAAAAGAGACGACTCCGGCAAGGAGTCGGAGCGACCATGGAACGCAAACCTCCTAAGACGATTTTACAGCTGAAAAGCAGTATGTATCACGCTCCCCTTTTGTATTAAGCACAAACCAACAGGCCCCCCGAACAGTACTCGGGGACTGCCTTTGTTTATCTATGAATGACAAGTGTCATATCCATGAATGTATTATTACATTTCGAATTTTTGTCCGGCTCCCGAGTCCCCTCTTGTTGCAAGTCGCAGCTCAAAGAACTGACTGCCCGACTAGCAAGAGGCAAGACAGAAAGGACGCCCACACGAAAAACGGCTAAGGAACAACGAACCTATATAGCAAAGAGACAGCCTCCAAACATGCCTGCCGGCTACCGGAGCAGCCGGGTGGCCGGCTTCCTAAAAAACTTAGCTTTAGTCCAGCAGAGCTAAAGTACTGCCCCCTCCCCAATCGGCCAGGCACTCCCCGGCTACAGATTGCAGAGCAACTGTTTGACTTGGGAGGCGGCAACCAAGGGAGGGCGACAAAGGAAAAAAGCAGAAGGACAAAAAGCAAAAGTACAAGGAAAGACCAAATGCATAAGTTATATATACATAAAGCCCCCAACAGGCGGCAACAGACTTAAGTTTGAATACACCCAGTGGGTGGAATTGTGCAGACTTAACCAAACATTGTTCAAAAGTAACAAGACAGGAAAACAAAAGAAAGAAGACTAGGGCGCGACATGAAGGCCGAGCTGGTCGGCGAAGGCGGCCTCGCCGGCTGAAGGAGTGGCCGCCTAGCGGGTCCCGGCTTGACCACCTCCGGCGGCAGGAGACGCACTCGCACGCGACGTAGTGCTGGAGGCGCGTTCAGGCTGAGGCTGGCCGGCTACTCCATCAGCCGGCTCGGCGTCTTCACCCTCCTCCTCCTCCTCTTCGCCCTCGTCACTGGAGTCGATCTCCTCCGCCGAGTCCTCGCCGTACGCCGGGTCCAGCCCGAACCAATCTTCCGGCTGGGCGACTCCATTGTCGTCCACCTCGGGGGAGAAGACACTGATGTCGGTGTAGTCGGCGATCGCCGAAGCCCGCCGAATGATGGCCGGCCGCGCCGGCTCCAGCTCTGTGTCGGCTTGCTGCCGCCAGGTAGCCAGCTGCTCCAGGTTCAGGCCGGGATACCAGGCCTTGACGAACTCCAGCACCCGCCTGGCGCCGGAGCGAGCCGCCGAGGCCTTCCAAGCCTCGAAGCGGCCGACTGCCACCTCCAGCCAGTCGGCGGTCCGACTGGGGGTGCAAGGGACCGCTTGGCCGGGCCAGAGGGCGGCCAAGACCTGTGACCCGGCACGCTGAAGCCGGCGGAGCACCCGGTGAGCCGGCTGGATGCGAGCCTGGATCGCCAGGAGCTGTTCCTCCAGCGAGCGGCCGGCGGTTGGCGAGATCTCGAAGCCGGCCTGCCTCTTCGCTTGGCGACGGGCCTCAATGGCCTGGTTGGCGGCAGTCGAATAGCCAGGGAAATACTCTGCGCGAAGAAGAAAGGAAGAGAAGAACACCAAAATCAGAAAACAAGCCAAAGTGGCAGATGGCAAGAAAGGACGAAGAGATAGACGGCTTACCGTCAACCAGATCCTCGATCTGGCCATAGCCGGAGACCAGAGTCTGCCTGGTCTCTGCCCAGCCGGCCGCCTCCGTCTCGAACTCGGCCTGGAGAGTGGCCTCGCGGTCCTGCGCCGCCTTCAGTGCCGCCTTGTGGCTTTCCTCCTGGTTGGCTAGCTTCTTGACCAGGCGGTCGCGCTCCTGCAGCAAGGCGGCGAGCTCGGCGTCCTTGGCACGAAGAGCAGTCTGGGACTCCCCCAACTGTGCCCTCAGACTGGCGTTGGCCGCTGCAGAGACGGCAGAAGAAGAAGAACAATAAGAAATCGTCAAGGAAGATCCGAGCCGACTGCTCAGCAGTCGGCCCGAATCTCGGGGACTACACCCAGTGGGTGCGCTGACGCGCCCCCACATGAGATAAAGATCAAGTCACATACCTCGGCTCTCAGTAAGGTCGGCGGTCTTCTGAGTCAGCTCCCGAGCCTGGGAGTTGAAGGCGGCCGCTCGGAGGTTGTGGTAGTCCTGCAAGACGGACAGAAGACCGAAGTAAGAACAAAAACAGCAAAGACAAAACCTCCAAGAAGTTCCAAGCCGCCTGCTCAGCAGCCGACTCGGAACTCGGGGACTACACCCAGTGGGTACGTTGACGCGCCCCCACGAGAGAAATCAAGATCAAGAAAGAACAAGATGGGAATACTAACCCGGATGGCTGCCCGCGTTGCGAGGAATTCGTCGGTGAACTGCCTCAGCGCCGCGGCTTGGCTTTGGAGCCGGGTCCGGACGTCTTGTGGAGCGACGTTCACCACGGCTGTCCCTCCGCCTGGCGTCCACCCCGAGGTAGCGCTGGCCGCCTCCGCGTCTCGGGCCGACGAGCTAGAGCCCACGGCCGGCTCCAGCTCATGGGCTTGGCGGAACCCGGACCGCCACCTCAGCCCCCGCGGCCGGCTCGCCCTCCGCCGACTGTGCAGGCGGCGGATCAGGCCGACCGCCTTGGGCCGCCCCAGTTGGCGGGGTCGTCTCCGGCCCCTTCTCCAAAATGATGACGTCGTCGCCGCTTCCTCCCAGCCCCGGCTGAGAACCGCTGGCTCCCCCTGGCGAGGGCTCCACGTCCCCAGGCGCCATGACGCGCAGGGGGTGACCATCAAGGCCTCCCCTGCCGCCGCCACGACCTCAGCCTCTGCCTGGGCCTTGGCTGCGGCCTCGGCGAGCGCCTTCGCCGCCTCTTCCTCCCGAGCCGCCTGGGCGGCGGCTGCCTTCCGTGCCTCCGCCTCCCGTGCCTCCTGCTCCTCCCGCGCGTTCCTTTCCGTCGCCTCCTGGAGGTCGGCGCGGGGGTCCACGCGGCGGGTGGTGCTCCCAGAGCCCCTTGGCGACTCGACGACGGAGCCGGCAGCCGCCCGCTCAAGTGACAGCGGAGCTCTGATCGTTGAAGAAGAAGACAAAGGTTCAAGAACCACCAAAGAAAAGAAAGAAAGAGAGTACACGGAGAAAGAGAGCTTACGCCGGCACGGTATGCGGCTGCTTCACCACTTTGCGGAAGCGAGCCGCCTTCGCGGCCGCCTCTTCCCGCCTGGTGGCTGCTGCCCCGCCCCTGGGCTTCTTCGTTCGGCTGCCGAACAAGCCCTGGGCGGCGCGGCGCTTTTTGCCTCCACCCCGAGCAGGCTGCGCGCCGGAGGAGCCCGCGCCGCGTCCGGATGCCGGCTGGCGGCGCGGGACGGCTTCGGCTTCATCCTCGTCCGGCCAGTCGTCGAAGGTAGCAGTGAACCCGGAGCCGCCTGCTTCGCCGCCGGCTTGGCCAGCGGCCGGGTCGACGGCGTCGTCCATATGGACCGCCCCGAGGTCGGGGTCCTCCAGGTCGTGTTCGGTCCGGTCGGGGACGAAGCGACGCTCCGCGTCTGACCCGCTGGCCGGCCGAAGCAGAGGGCTCTGTCGAAGAACAAGCCGACTAAGTCAGAGTCGGCCAAGAGATACTCGGCAACAAGGCTGGGAGAGAGAGAGAGAAAGAGACAAGGGGAGCGTACCGTAGGCGGAGGATTGGCACGGCTATATGGCTCCTTGCCGAATTGCCACTCTTCAGAGAGTTGGCAGTTTGCGAGGTAGTTCACCATGTAGGCGACCTCGTGGCGCGGAATCTCCTTGGTGCACATTCGGCTCGGATCGAGCTGGCCGCTCATCTGACAGATCAGATGAGGCCGGCTTTGGAGCGGAAGAACCCGGCGCGTGAAGAACGCGGCCAGGAGGTCGGGCCCCGTCAGGCCCTCCGACTGGACCATCACCCGCAGTCGGGCGATGGCGGCGTTTCCTGCCTGCGATAGCGTCACAGCCCGGAAGGACCACTGGGGCAGCCTGCCCGCCGGTGGGCCGGCTACGTAAGCCGGCAGGTTGATGTAGTCGCCCCGCGGAGCAATGTTCCGCACGTAGAAGTATGACTTCTGCCACTTCTTCACCGCTTGGATCAGCGTGATGACGGGGAAGGGGTTGTCGGCGGCCGATCTCCGCGACGCGATGAAGGCGCCAGTCTGAGCCGGCACGCCCCGCATGCGTGTGCCCAGCTTCGCCTGGAAGAACTCCCCTCAGAGCTCAAGGGTGGGGAGGACGCCGAGGTAGCCCTCGCACAGGGTGACGAAGGCGGACAGCAGCACCACCGCGTTTGGGGTGAGATGGTGCGGCTGGAGCTGATAGAAGTCGAGCCAGGAGCGGAAGAAGGCGCTCACTGGCAGGCCGAAGCCGCGCAAGAAGTGCGAGCGGAAGACCACCCGCTCGCCCTCCTGCGGCCTCGGCGAGATCGCCTTCGCCGGCGCGAGGCGGACCTCCACTTTGTCCGCGCCGGGCAGGCGCCGCGTGTCGCGGAGGAAGTCGACGTGGTCGTCATGGACGATGGAGCCGTCCCAATCCCCGCCAAGCTGCTCTACGTGGGGAGGCATGGCGAGAGCTAGCACGGCGGCGGAGGAGCGTGCGGTGGAAGAGCGCGGCGGCGAGGTGCTGTCGCGAGAACGAGCGAGGGAAGAAGACGGTGGAAGCAGGAGGAGCGTGCGAGGGCCTGCCGCCCTCCACCTCCCCCTACTTAAAGCCTCACGAGGCCGAAGAGGCCGGACGCGGGGAGGGGGGAGACGTGGGATTAACTGCGCCCACTCCCCCCACGTCTCGCGATTATTGCGCATGAATGCGAGCCGAAACTGCCGCACGGCACGTGCAGGCGGTTTCGGGATACAAAGGATCCGCACCTGGGCCAGGGCGCGGACGTGGCGGGCCCCCTCCCTGCGGCGACGTCCCGTCACGCGCGTGGGCTGGCAGGCTTTCCGGCCATGTGGCTTGCCGACAGCCCGTGGCCGGCCCGCGGCCCGGTGCACGTGCCAGCGGGTTCCTGCCCTCCAACTCCAGAAGATTTCGACTCAGGCGGCGCGCCTGACCAAGGCCGGCTCCCAGCTGCCGGCTTGTCACGATAGGAAGCTGATCGAGCTTCTCAAAACCCCACTCTAGTTCGAAGCCCAATCAGCTTCGGGGACTACTGTCGGAGTAAATGGCCGCTGGTTCTTCCGAAAAAAATTATCAGGCCTTCGGGCCTCCAAGCACTCCGAGCATTGGGCCACCTTCCCTGGCCGGCTACCACTAAAGCCGACTCCCGGAAGGCGACCCAGCCTCACCAACTCCTCCCCAGGACGACTACGGGGTGGCCGACTCCAAGAAGCCGGCCAAGAAGGACGCCGACTCCTAGGAGCCGGCCAAAACCACAACCACTCCAAACCACTTCCACATAACGACGACGTGACGGGGTGTGGCCACAGTGCGGCCCACTACCCCCGAAGCCCGAGGCGGGCCTGGCTACAGGAGGCCGTACGGGACGGACGTCTCCCGTGCGGCTCGGCACTATAGCCATGTTGGCCTCGACGTCACCCACGACCGACTCCCGTATGGCCCGCGGGCGGCGGGCCCCTTCAGCCAGAGAGAGGCGTGAAGGCGGCCCGGCCTTTCCTAGTCGGCCAAGAGCGTAGCCGGCCTTTAGAAGCCGGCTACTCCCTTCCTCGAAGCAGGAGCCCCATTAAGGAGACAAGACGAGGTAAGGCTGCAGTGATAGCCCCCGAGGCGGCCCACTGTAGCCACGCTTACCTCGACAAAGCCCTCGTCATCACAGGCGAGGCTACAGTAAGCAGCCGCCGACAAGACCCTATGCGGTGGGGTCGGCCTGTCGACCGAGTAGCCGGCAGCCGGCGGGACCCACCAGCCAGCGGGACCCACCAGCCGGCGGAGAAGCCGGCGAGCGTAGACACTGACGGCTGGGGCCAGAGCCCAGCCGGATTACCATTGTACCCCCGGGGGGTAGGCCTATATAAACCCCCCGGAGCACCCATGCAAAGGGTTCGCACCCAAGCATAGTTGGCCTCTGAGCATAGAGTTGCCCTCTAAGCATAGCACACACACCATAGATAGAGAGAAGCAGGAGCTAGCCTTGTTCTTCTTCTCCCTTGATCTCAACAGCTCTAGGAGCGATTGTAGCTACCTTTTATCGATCTAGTGATCATGCGGAGACACCGCAGAGCAGGACTAGGGGTGTTATCTCCTCGGAGAGCCCCGAACCTGGGTAAGATTCGCCGGCGTGCATGTCTTCGCCTCATCTCGTTTCCAGGCACCGGCGACGTTTTATTGGCTCCCACAATGATAAGCCATCCCTTGGCATATGTCACACCAACCACCCGACACAAGCTACTACATAGATGCGTTGGCCTCACGACTAAGTCCTTACACCTAGGACATCTGACGTGTCAATTCCACGACACTTTTGAAAGGTCCAACCATATCAAGCCCCCAGACTGCAAACGGCCAAGTGATTGGAATCATCCTCAACTCTTGAGCCGGCACGTGAGCGCGTCTTGAGAACTTCTGACAACCGTCACATTTACTGACTAAGTCCTCTGCATCAGCATGAGCCGTCAGCCAATAAAAACCGTGACGAAAAGCTTTGGCCACAAGGGATTTTGAGCCGGCATGATGGCCACAATCCCCCTCGTGAATCTCTCGTAAAATTTCTTGCCCTTCCTCAGGGGAAACACAACGCTGAAAAGCCCCAGTGTCACTGCGATGATGCAACTCGCCATTGGCAATTATCATTGACTTAGACCGCCGGGTTATTTGTCTGTACAAAATTTCATCCTCAGGCAATTCTCCCCGGGTCATGTAAGCCAGGTATGGCACTGTCCAATCTGGGATAACATGAAGAGCCGCCACCAACTGTGCTTCAGGGTCCGGAATAGCCAAGTATTCCTCTGTAGGTAACTTGACAGAAGGGTTATGCAAAATATCTAAGAAAATATTAGGCGGCACCGGCTTTCGCTGAGAGTCCAGCCGGCTTAAGGCATCAGCCGCCTCGTTCTTTCTGCGGTCAATGTGCTCTACTTGGTAACCCTGAAAATGTCCAGCAATGGCGTCAACTTCACGGCGATAAGCCGCCATGAGGGGGTCCTTGGAATCCCACTTGCCTGATACTTGTTGGGCCACCAAATCAGAGTCGGCAAAGCACCTCACCCGGCTTAAGCTCATCTCCTTAGCCATCTGAAGACCATGGAGCAAGGCCTCGTACTCAGCTGCATTGTTAGTATAGGGAAACATCAACTGTAGTACATAACAAAATGTGTCACCTCGAGGGGAAGCTAACACGACTCCAGCCCCCGAGCCCTCCAATTGCCTGGATCCGTCGAAGTGAATAGTCCAGTATGTGTTATCCGGTTTCTCTTCAGGCATCTGCAACTCTGTCCAATCGTTGATGAAATCTACCAATGCTTGTGATTTGATAGCTATGCGTGGCACATACTTTAGATCATGAGGCCCAAGTTCAATGGCCCACTTAGCGACTCTTCTTGTGGCTTCTCTGTTTTGGATGATATCTCCTAAAGGAGCAGAACTAACCACAGTGATAGGGTGGCCCTGGAAATATTGCTTAAGCTTCCGGCTTGCCATGAATACCCCATAAACAAGCTTCTGCCAATGTGGATACCGTTGCTTGGACTCAATAAGTACTTCACTGACGTAGTAAACCGGCCGCTGAACCGGATATTCCTTACCCGCCTCCTTGCGCTCCACCACGATGGCCACACTGACGGCTCGTGTGTTAGCAGCTACATACAATAATAAGGGCTCCTTATCAACAAGAGCTGCAAGAACTGGCGGTTCAGCTAACTGTCTTTTCAAATTCTCAAAAGCGGTGTTGGCAGCATCACTCCTGACAAAGTCATCTGTTTTCTTCATCATCTGATACAGCGGTATGGCCTTCTCACCCAACCGGCTTATAAATCGACTTAAAGCAGCGATCCGACCTGCCAGACGCTGGACTTCATTTATACACGCCGGCTTAGCCAGAGAGGTGATTGCCTTGATCTTCTCCGGGTTAGCTTCAATGCCTCTATGAGAAACTAGAAAACCCAAGAGCTTGCCTGCAGGAACACCAAAGACACACTTGGCCGGGTTAAGCATCATCTTGTAGACCCGGAGATTACCAAAGGTCTCCCTCAGATCGTCTATCAAGGTCTCCTTCTCTCTGGATTTTACCACAATATCATCCACATAGGCATGAACGTTGCGCCCAATCTGATTATGAAGACAATTCTGTATACACTGCTGGTAAGTCGCCTGGGCGCTCTTGAGCCCAAACAGCATAGACACATAACAGAAGGCTCCAAAAGGGGTAATAAACGCCGTCTTCTCTTGGTCCTTAACTGCCATTTTGATCTGATGGTATCCAGAGTAAGCATCCAAAAAACTTAAGCGCTCACAACCCGCCGTAGCATCAATAATTTGATCAATACGGGGGAGAGCAAAAGGATCAGCCGAACAAGCCTTGTTTAAATTCGTATAATCCACACACATACGCCAGGTGCCATTCTTCTTGAGCACGAGCACCGGGTTAGCTAGCCATTATGGATGAAAGACTTCAACGATGAACCCGGCCGCCAAAAGCCGGGCTACCTCCTCACCAATGGCTTTCCGCCTCTCCTCATTAAACCGCCGGAGAAATTGCTTGATTGGCTTAAATTTTGGATCAATATTAAGAGTGTGCTCAGCGAGTTCTCTCGGTACACCCGGCATGTCGGGAGGTTTCCATGCAAAGATGTCCCGGTTCTCACAGATGAACTGGATGAGCGCGCTTTCCTATTAAGATCCAGATTGGCACTGATGCTGAACTACTTACATGAGTCGCCTGGCACAAAGTCAATAAGCTTAGTCTCATCGGCCGACTTAAATTTCATTACCGGCTCATGCTCCGTGGTCGGCTTTTTCAAAGACGTCATATCTGCCGGGTCAACATTATCCTTGTAAAAGTTTAATTCCTCTGTCGCACAAACAGATTCAGCGTAAGCAACGTCACCTTCCTCGCACTCCAAGGCTATCTTTCGGCTGCCATGAACCATAATGGTCCCATTGTGACCCGGCATCTTGAGCTGCAAATATACGTAACACGGCTGTGCCATGAACTTGGCGTAAGCCGGCCGCCCAAATAAAGCATGGTACGGGCTTCTTATTTTGACCACCTCAAAAGTCAGTTTTTCCGCCCTGTAGTTGTACTCATCTCCAAAGGCTACTTCCAGCTCGATCTTACCAACTGGATACGCCGACTTACCGGGCACCACACCATGGAAAACAGTATTGGACTGGCTGAGGTTTTTATCAGTTAAACCCATACGACGGAAGGTCTCATAATAGAGGATGTTAATGCTACTACCTCCGTCCATGAGTGCCTTGGTGAATTTATACGCACCAACTTGAGGAGCCACCACCAAGGCCAGGTGACCTGGATTATCAACCCAGGGAGGGTGATCTTCCCTACTCCATACAATCGGCTATTCAGACCATCGCAAGTAACGTGGAACTGCCGGGTCAACAGCATTCACAGCCCTCTTATGAAGCTTCTGGTCTCGCTTGCACAAACTGGTAGTAAACACATGATACTGTCCACTGTTGAGCTGCTTTGGATGGGTCTGGTATCCCCCCTACTGCTGCTGCTGATTACCCTGGCCAGATTGCTGGTTAAAACCACCTTGATTACCTTGAGAATTCTGAAAATTGGAATTTGAACCGCCGCCCGGGCCATGAAAGCCGCCGCCACCTGAGCCGCTGCCCTGCCCATTGTTACCATTGAACATGTTGGAATTCTTGAAAGCTTTCATGATCGCGCAGTCTTTCCATAGATGAGTGGTCGGCTTCTCCCTAGAGCCATGCCTTAGGCAGGGCTCATTTAACAACTGCTCAAGCGTCGGGCCTGACCCGCCAGACCGGGGAGGCTGTCTCCCCTTACGTCAGGGATTATTACCCTGCGTGTTGGTGTTGGCCAGAAACTCCATACCATCATCAGCCTTACGCTTATTACCTCCCTGATTCGCCGGGTTATGCTGAGGGCCCTTGCCGTTGCCATTCTTCTTTCCCTTCCCTGTCTTTTCCTCATCAGACGCGGGATCCTTGGTACTATCAGAGTCGGCGTACTTGACCAGAGCCGCCATCAGCGTACCCATATCGTTGCAATCGAGCTTGAGCCGCCCAAGCTTCATCTTCAGGGGCGCAAAACGACAATTTTGCTCCAACATTAAAACTGCAGAGCCGGCATCCATCTTATCAGACGAATGTATTATTTCCTTGACCCGGCGTACCCAATGGGTCGTAGACTCGCCTTCTTGCTGCTTGCAGTTAGTCAAATCCACAATTGACATAGATTGCCTACATATCTTTGAAGTTTTGGATGAACCGGGCTTTTAGCTCTGCCCCATGACCCGATGGAATTAGGTGGCAGTCCCTTTAACCAAGTGCGGGCAGTCCCATCCAACATCATGGTGAAGTATTTGGCCATTGCCGCTTCGCTGACCTCCAGCAACTCCATAGCCATCTCGTAGCTTTCAATCCATGCTCCGGCTGTAAATCAGCCGTGTAATTAGGTACCTTCCTAGGCCCTTTGAAATCTTTGGGCAGACGTTCGTTACGGAGAGCCGGCACCAGGCAAGGTACACCTCCGGTCCTTGTAGCTATGTCTGCCTCGATAGAAGCCGTCGGATAAACCGGGAGGGGTTGGTAAGCTGTCAGCTGAGCCGCCTGCTCCGCCTCTCGACGTGCTCTATCTTGGTCTACTGCGTTAAGGGCCCCATTATGCGCCGGGCCGTGGCCATCTGGCAAGTCACGGCGCCGGACGTTGCTTGAGCCGGTCACTGAAACCATGTGTCTGCTATAACATGGGCTCCGGCTTGGACGAGGGGTTGAATGAATCCTGTCCCGGCTATATGAATATGCCTCCTGTTGTGCCAGAGCCGTCTGAAGAAGTTCTCTGACCCTGCGGGTTTCGATCGCCGTTGGAGAATCACCCTCGACTGGGAGAGCCGCCAGTCACGCCGCTGCAGCGATCTTGTTTTCCAACGGATTAGAATAATGACCCGGTGGTATTGGCACGAATTGAGGTGGGGCAGTATTCACACGGGGAGGCCCCATCACTTGCGGCTGAACCGGCGTTCCAGCCCCGGGTGCCGTGATTTCTGGCGGGTTACTGGGCCCTGCGTCGGGCGTGTTGAAGAGGTTTCGAGGATCATAAACCGGAGGGAGCCGAGATTGAGCCTTCTGATGCCTCCTCCTCATGATCTCATTGGATGTGTTCTGATCCATCGTGAGCCGGAAAGACTGCGCCTGAATCAGTTGAGTCTGGGCGTTCAGAGCCGCCCGTTCTGCAGCCATCCTGATTCCTTCCGCTGCCAGATCTTCCTTGGCTCGTGCTATATCCAGCCTTAACTGTGCCACCTCCGCATCATGTTGAGCTTGATCCGCTGGGACGACCGTGGCGGTTAGCAGGGCAGTCATCTTATCCGTGAGATCCATCAGCACCTGAGCCGGCGAGTGCGCAGGGCCTCCTGCCCCAGCAGTGGAGTTTTGAACAGGTTGCGTGCCGTCCATGAAGATTCCAACCCGGCTTGGCGGCTCAAAAGGGTCCGGAATACTGTCGCCATCGGAACAACCCCCGAGCGTGCCGTCTTGAAGTTGATACAACGAGTCCGTCTCACCTGTGGATGATTCATCATCAGAGCAGATGGTCGTCTCATCGCTAGATCTAGATCCTTCAGAGAGTCCTCTATGGATGCATCCCACGAAAGCACGTTTCAAGGCGGGCAGAGTCCGAGCGGGTCTCGCACGCAGAGCCGTCTCGATGAGGTCGGTGCGGATGTCCGGCTCAGGGCCCGGCACGCCGATCTTGCCAATGAAAACGTAGATTCCGCCGAAGGGGACCCGGTACCCGTACTCGATTGAGCCGGCGTTGGGGCCCCAGCCTGTGTCGTTGTTGTAGAGCTTGCCGCGACGACTCTTGGTCATCCGGCCCACAGCGTATCCCTTGAGCCCTTCGAAGCTGCCCTTCAAGAACTCAAATCCACCGTGCGCTGGCCCCACGGTGGGCGCCAACTGTCGTGGAATAGTCACGGCAGATGACCTTGTGGAAGGACTTAATCGTGGAGCCATCACAACTAGGAAGCTTAAAGGGGTTAAACGGGACAAAGGACACGAGGAGTATACTGGTTCGGCCCCTTACGGTGAAGGTAAAAGCCTACTCTAGTTGAGGTGGAATTACTAGGGTTTCGATGACCAGGGAACGAATCTACTATCCCTGACTACCGATTTGATATCACTTGTCCTAAGCCGCCGGCGGGTCATCCCCTTATATACACGGGCTGACGCCCCGCGGCCTACAGAGTCCCGGCCGGCTCATAAGCAGTATCCGGCTTGGTAACTAGTTAATCTTGCCTTACAACACAAGTCACGCCATTACGGCGGTTTATCACTACGGGCCTTAAACCACCCATGGGCTTTAGGCCCTTTATTGAACTGCCATCTTCAAGCTTTGATATTGGGCTTCATATGATGAATTACCCTAACGTAACCCAGCCCCTCCTGGGCGGGTTACGCCAGTAGTTATATCCCCAACAGTTTCGCAAGTCACGCCACCTGGAACACCACTGCGTAATGGTGTGTCCGAATGTCGTAACCGTACTTTATTAGATATGGTGCGATCTATGATGTCTCTTACCGATTTACCACTATCATTTTGGGGTTATGCATTAGAGACAGCTGCATTCATGTTAAATAGGGCACCATCTAAATCCGTTGAGACGACACCATATGAACTGTGGTTTGGCAAGAAACCTAAGCTATCGTTTCTTAAAGGTTGGGGTTGCGATGCTTATGTGAAAAAGCTTCAGCCTAATAAGCTCAAACCCAAATCGGAGAAGTGCGTTTTCATAGGATACCCAAAAGAAACTGTTGGGTATACCTTCTATCACAGATCCGAAGGCAATATATTTGTTGCTAAGAATGCATCCTTTATAGAGAAGGAGTTTCTCTCGAAAGAAGTGAGTGGGAGGAAAGTAGAACTTGATGAGGTAGTTGTACCTTCTCTCGAATTGGAAAGTAGTTCATCACAGAAATCAGTTCAAGTGATGCCTACACCAATTAGTGAGGAAGTTAATGATGATGATCATGAAACTTCAGATCAAGTTACTACCGAACCTCGTAGGTCAACCAGAGTATGTTCCGCACCAGAGTGGTGTGGTAATCCTATTCTGGAAGTCATGTTACTAGACCATGACGAACCTACGAGCTATGAGGAAGCGATGATGAGCCCAGATTCTGCGAAATTGCTTGAGGCCATGAAATATGAGATGGGATCCATGTATGAGAACAAAGTATGGACTTCGGTTGACTTGCCCAATGATCGGCAAGCCATAGAGAATAAATGGATCTTCAAGAAGAATACCGACGCTAATGGTAATGTTACTGTCTACAAAGCTCGACTTGTTGCGAAAGTTTTTCAACAAGTTCAAGGAGTTGACTATGATGAGACCTTCTCGCCCCTAGCGATGCTTAAGTCTATCCGAATCATGTTAGCAATTGCCGCATTTTATGATTATGAAATTTGGCAAATGGATGTCAAAACTGCATTCCTTAATGGATTTCTTAAAGAAGAGTTGTATATGATGCAACCAGAAGGTTTTGTCGATCCTAAAGGTGCTAATAAAGTGTGCAAACTCTAGCGATCCATTTATGGACTGGTGCAAGCCTCTCGGAGTTGGAATATATGCTTTGATAGTGTGATCAAAGCATATGGTTTTATACAGACTTTTGGAGAAGCCTGTATTTACAAGAAAGTGAGTGGGAGCTCTATAGCATTTCTAATATTATATGTGGATGACATATTGTTGATTGGAAATGATATAGAATTTCTGGATAGCATAAAAAGATACTTGAATAAGAATATTTCAATGAAAGACCTCAGTGAAGCTGCTTATATATTTGGGCATCAAGATCTATAGAGATAGATCAAGACGCTTAATTGGACTTTCACAAAGCACATACCTTGATAAAGTTTTGAAGAAGTTCAAAATGGATCAGTCAAAGAAAGGGTTCTTGCCTGTGTTACAAGGTGTGAAGTTGAGTCAGACTCAATGCCCGACCACTGTAGAAGATAGAGAGAAAATGGAAGTCATTCCCTATGCCTCAATTATAGATTCTATCATGTATGCAATGTTGTGTACCAGACCTGATGTGTGCCTTGCTATAAGTTTAGCAGGGAGGTACCAAAGCTATCCAGGAGTGGATCATTGGACAGCGGTCAAGAACATCCTAAAATACCTGAAAAGGACTAAGGATATGTTTCTCGTTTATGGGGGTGACAAAGAGCTCATCGTAAATGGTTACGTCGATGCTAGCTTTGACACTAACCCGGATGACTCTAAGTCACAAACCGGATACGTATCTATATTGAATGGTGGAGCTGTCAATTGGTGAAGTTCGAAGCAGAGCGTCGTGGCGGGCTCTACGTGTGAAGCGGAGTACATAGCTTCTTCGGAAGCAGAAAATGAAGGAGTCTGGATGAAGGAGTTCATATCCGATCTAGGTGTAATACCTAGTGCATCGTGTCCAATGAAAATCTTTTGTGACAATACTGGAGCAATTGCCTTAGCGAAGGAATCCAGATTTTAGAAGAGAACCAAACACATCAAGAGATGCTTCAACTCCATCCGTGATCCACTCAAGGAGGGAGACATAGAGATTTGCAGAATGCATACGGATCTGAATGTAGCAGACCCGTTGACTAAGCCTCTTCCACGAGCAAAACATGATCAGCACCAAGACTCCATGGGTGTTAGAATCATTACAATGTAATCTAGATTATTGACTCTAGTGCAAGTGGGAGACTGAAGGAAATATGCCCTAGAGGCAATAATAAAGTTGTTATTTATATTTCCTTATATCATGATAAATGTTTATTATTCATGCTAGAATTGTATAAACCGGAAAATTGATACATGTGTGAATACATAGACAAAACAAAGTGTCCCTAGTATGCCTCTACCTGACTAGCTCGTTAATCAAAGATGGTTAAGTTTCCTAACCATAGACATGTGTTGTCATTTGATGAACGTGATCACATCATTAGGAGAATGATGCGATGGACAAGACCCATCCATTAGCTTAGCATAATGATCGTTAAGTTTTATTGCTATTGCTTTCTTCATGACTTATACATATTCCTTTGACTATGAGATTATGCAACTCCTGAATACTGAAGGAACACATTGTGTGCTATCAAATGTCACAACATAACTGAGTGATTATAAAGATGCTCTACAGGTGTCTCCGAAGGTGTTTGTTGGGTTGGCATAGATCGAGATTAGGATTTGTCACTCAGAGTATCGGAGAGGTATCTCTGGGCCCTCTTGCAAGCAATGTGACTAATGAACTAGTTGCGGGATGATGCATTACGGAACGAGTAAAGAGACTTGCCGGTAACGAGATTGAACTAGGTATAAAGATACCGACGATCGAATCTCGGGCAAGTAACATACCGATGATAAAGGGAATGACGTACGTTGTCATTACAGTTTGACCGATAAAGATCTTCGTAGAATATGTAGGAACCAATATGAGCATCCAGGTTCCTCTGTTGGTTATTGATCGGAGATATGTCTCAGTCATGTCTACATAGTTCTCGAACCCGTAGGGTCCGCACGCTTAACGTTCAATGACGATTTGTATTATGAATTATGTGTTTTGGTGACCGTAGGTTCTTCTGAGTCCCGGATGAGATCACAGACATGACGAGGAGTCTCGAAATGGTCGAGAGGTAAATATTGATATATTGGACGATAGTATTCGGACACCGGAATGGTTTCGGAGTGATTCAAGTATTTATCGGAGTACCGAAGGGTTATCGGAACCCACTGTAACGCCCATGATGCGGCTATATCTCCCACGTGTCGAGGCACGACTTAGAGGCATAACCGCGTTGTAGGTATTGTCGCAAGAAGGGTCATCTTCACACAATCCCATGTAATGAACAAGAATGGGATAACGAGAGTTGGCTTACAATCGCCACTTCACACAATACATAAATTAATTCATACATCATCCAAAAATCCACACATAGACCGACTACGGTCAAATCCAAATGAAAATAAGATAACCCCAAATGCGAGATCCCCGATCGTCCCAACTGGGCTCCACTACTGATCATCAGGAAACGAAACATAGTAACGACCACGTTCCTCGTCGAACTCCCACTTGAGCTCGGTTCCGTCACCTGCACTGGTATCGTCGGCACCTGCAACTGTTTTGGTAGAATCTGTGAGTCACGAGGACTCGGCAATCTCACACCCGCGAGATCAAGACTATTCAAGCTTGTAGGAAAAAGGATGGGGTAATGAGGTGGAGCTGCAGCAGGCACTAAGCATATATGGTGGCTAACATACGCAAATGAGAGCGAGAAGAGAAGCAACGCAACGGTCGCGAAGCTAGAAAAGATCGAGAAGTGATCCTGAAACTACTTACGTTCATGCATAACCCAGACCGTGTTCACTTCCCGGACTCCGCCGAAAAGAGACCATCACGGCTACACACACGGTTGATGTATTTTAATTCAGTCAACTGTCAAGTTCTCTACAACCGGACATTAACAAATTCCCATCTGCCTCATAACCGCGGGCACGGCTTTCGAAAGATAATACCCTGCAGGGGTGTCCCAACTTAGCCCATTATAAGCTCTCACGGTCAACGAAGGATAAACCTTCTCCCGGGAAGACCCGATCAGTCTCGGAATCCCGGTTACAAGACATTTCGACAATGGTAAAACAAGACCAACAAAGTCGCCCGAATGTGCCGACAAATCCCGATAGGAGCTGCACATATCTCGTTCTCAGGGCACACCAGATGAGCAGTCCGTACAACTAAAACCAGGCCTCAAGTTTCCCAGAGGTGGCGCTGCAAAGGGCTCTAGTTTGGACCAGCACTCAGAGGAACACTGGCCCGGGGGTTTAAATAAAGATGACCCTCGGGCTCGCGAATACCCAAGGGAAAAAGGCTTAGGTGGAAAATGGTAACACCAAGGTTGGGCCTTGCTGGAGGAGTTTTATTCAAGGCGAACTGTCAAGGGGGTCCCATAAATCACCCAACCGCGTAAGGAACGCAAGATCAAGTAACATAACACCGGTATGACGGAAACTAGGGCGGCAAGAGTGGAACAAAACACCAGGCATAAGGCCGAGCCTTCCACCCATTACCAAATATATAGATGCATTAATTAAATAAGAGATATTGTGATATGCCAAAAATTATCCATGTTCCAACATGGAACCAACTTCAACTTCACCTGCAACTAGCAACGCTATAAGAAGGGCTGAGCAAAAGCGGTAACTTAGCCAAACAATGGTTTGCTAGGAAAGGATGGCTAGAGGCTTGACATGGCAATATGGGAGGCATGATATAGCAAGTGGTAGGTAGCGCAGCATAGCAATAGAACGAACAACTAGAAAAGCAAAGATAGAAGTGATTTCGAGGGTATGGTCATCTTGCCTGCAAGGTTCTCAGAGTTGTCGAAAGCTTGATCCTCGTAAGCGTACTCAACAGGTTCCTCGTTCATAAACTCGTCTCCCGGCTCTACCCACAGCAAGAACACAAGCAATGGAACCACAATCAATCACGGGAAATGCACAAGCAACCTGATGCAATACATGCATGATATGCGAGATATGATATGCGATGCGTATGCGTGCTCCGGAAGAAAAAGGATTAAAACGGCAATAACTTGGCAACCCAAGTACGCCACTGGAAAGATGAGATGATTTCGGTCGAAATCGATATAAAGATCACCGGAAACGGATGCACGGTTTGCAAATGGCAAGCAAAACAAGAATAACATAAATCTGCGATTAACAGCAGGATAGCACTTAGAATACATCAAGTAACTATGCTACAGCACACCAACATAGCAAAAAAACATATGGAAGTAATCTACAGGAGATGCTTGACAAAAGATGAACACTGAGCTACGGCTAGATCACACCATAACAGGTTAAAACAAGCATGGCAAAAGTGCAAAAGATATCAGCTTCACAGACTTGGTGAAAATACTGAACATGGCTGAAACAGCATCAGGTAGCAATGTTCAGAGCAAGAAAACCACATTCTAAAGGAACTTATCATAGCAAAACAAGGCATGGCATGAATCTAATAAATGCATAGAACAAAAGTCCCTTACTGACCATGAGCCAAAAAGGATCAGAATATATGATGGCACCCATGTAAACATAGCAAGTTTCGTTAACAGGTTTCGGACTTAGCAGAAAACAGAGCATGGCATTATCAGAATTATGAAGGCATCTTTGTGAGCTCGATTCACTCATCACAAAGCAATTCATGACAAAAAAATCATACCTACAGCAAGATGGCATATTTATGAAGCTAACCATGGAAAGAGCAAGTTCATATCATGTATGGATCAACTACAACAACCGTGGCAAAATTGAATATCATGTTAATAATCTGCCAGGAATATTTTATAGCAAAAGTAGAGCAAGATTAAGACATGCTATGGCACTCCATAATTGCAAACAGGGCCACGGATGGATAGAGCACAACTATATCTACAAAACATCCTTACTGAACATACTCAAAAGAAGCATGGATCTCACTGTAGACACATAGATACATGGCAACAAAATAACAGCAGGTAAAAGACTTGGCAAAATCCTAAGTCCCTGAAAACAGAAACATCACGAAGCCTAGTTTGCATACTTGTGCTAATCACCATATAGATCACAAAAATACATGGCATACACCTCTATAAAGATAGAATGGCATATATCGAAACACCTGTAGAGCTCATGCCCATAAGATGCACACATCAAATGCAACAAAAATAACAAAACATCAATTTCTGATAAGTAACAGCAGTAAACATCATATAGCACTCTTGCACCAGAGATTTGGGCATCAAGATGGACTCAAGCGAGCATGGTATAATGGAACAAAATGAAGAGCATCTCGTGGTGAACATTCCGATATATCATGCACGCAAAACGGAGCAGTATGCAATGAGATATGATGTGATGAACATAGCAACATAATGTGAAAACTTCGGGACATGGCAGAAATATCACCTCCCGAAACAGATCTAGGGTTCGGGGCACGGACGTCGAGGCGCGGCGGCTCACCGGAGATCGGGGCGGAGAGGGAGGAGGAGACGCCGGCGGGGACGAGGACGGGCGCAGGAGAGGCGGATCCGGCGCGGAGGGGCGGCGGCTTGGGCGCGGACGGTGGTGATGCGGGCGGCGGTCGGCGGCGGGGCGCGCCGGCGATGGAGGCAGAGCAGCGGGCGGCGGCGGATGCATCCGGCGCCGGGCGGACGTGTCCGGCGCGCGGAGGAAGGGGAGACTAGGGTTTTGCCCAAAATTTCGGGGTGAAGCACATATTTATAGGTAGAGGGAGCTAGGAGACTCCAAATGGAGTGCGGTTTTCCCCACACGATCGTGATCGAACGGCCGAGAGCATGGAGGGGACTTAGATGGGTTATAGGGCTGTTTGGAGGGGCGTTTTGCTGCAACACACAAAAGGCCTTAGCGGTTACCCAGTTAACCGTTGGATCATCAAACGACCTCCAAATGGAACGAAACTTGACAGGTGGTCTACCGGTGGTGTACCAAGGCCACTAGACAAACCTTGGTCCATTCCGAGAACGTTTAACACCCGCTTATGAAAAGAAACAAGAGGGGTGCGCCGGTGCATGTGGGAGTGCCGGATTGCAAAACGGACAATGGGGAAAATGCTCGGATGCATGAGACGAACACGTATGCAAATGAGGTGCACATGATGACATGATATGAGATGCATGACATGAACAAAAAGCAAAACGAAAGACAAAACCCGACCATGGAGGGAATATCATAACACATAGCCAAAAATGGCAAGAGTTGGAGTTACAAATATGGAAATTTACATCCGGGGTGTTACACCCCCCGGGGAAAGTAATGGGCCTCATGGGCCATATGGGGAGAGAGGGCAGCCCACAAGGGGGTGGCACGTCCCCCCCATGGAGAGTCCGAATTGGACAAGGGGAGGGGGCGCGGCCCCCTTTCCTTCTCCCTCTCCCTCTCCTTTCCCCTTTCCCCCTCCGTAAGAAGGAAGGGGGCCAAATTGGACTTGGAGTCCTAGGAGGACTCGTCCCCCTTGGGGGCACACCTAGGCCGGCCTCCTGCCTCTCCCTCCTTTATATACGGGGGCAGGGTGGCACCACAAAGCACATCAATGGTTTCTTAGCCGTGTGCGGTGCCCCCTCCACCGTTTACTCCTCCAGTGATATTGTCGTAGTGCTTAGGCGAAGCCCTACGCGGATCACATCACCTTCACCACGCCGTCGTGCTGACGAAACTCTCCCTCGACACTTTGCTGGATCAAGAGTTTGAGGGGCGTCATCGAGCTGAACGTGTGCTGAACTCGGAGGTGTCGTATGTTCGGTACTTGATCGGTTGGAACGCGAAGACGTTCGACTACATCAACCGTGTTATACTAACGCTTCCGCTTTCGGTCTATGAGGGTACATGGACACACTCTCACCCTCTCGTTGTTATGCATCTCCTAGATAGATCTTGCGTGATCGTAGGAAATTTTTTGTAATTGCATGCTACGTTCCCCAACAGCCTTGTGGTCCGCCAGACGCGCCTCGCGGGCCATGACGTCTTCTCTCGTCATCTGGAGCGTCTCTTGCTACTTCATGAGCATCTTGAACTGCTTGTCGTTCCATTCACCCAACTCCAAACACTTGTCCTTTAGCTTCTGGTCTACCTTGTTGGCAGACTCACGCCGCTCCTTGAGCGCCTGCAACTTCTGGTTGTGCTGGGCCTGCATCTCCTTCACGCCCGCCGCCATGGATTCCATGAAGGACAAGTCCATGGCGACGGCGGCTGAGTCATCGGCCTCTCCGGCTCCCTGATAAAGCGGAGCCAGCAGACGTTGAAGCTCTTCATCGAGCTCAGCATCCGTTGTCAAGGACAAGCCGGGGGCTCCAGCTCCGGGTGGCGGCAGCACCATTGCCAGCGTGCTCGAGGAGGGTGGCGGAATCTCAGCGACGATCCCGGTGACGAGGAGTAGGCCCATAGTCTGGAGTGGGATTTTCACCTCAAAGGCTACTTCCCCTACCGGGGCGTCCTCCGAAGAATGCTCCATCACCGCCAAGGAGCCCTGTGCATCCCCGGCAGCAAGATCATGTCCCTCAGCAGCAGCAAGCTCTGTGACTTCATCTGCGGCGGCCCTCCCTATACCAGCCACCACCTCCAGTAGATCCGGATCCTCGGTTTGAGGGGCTGCATATGAAAGGGCTAGTGAATAACGAAGGAACGTAAGTCTCAAGCGAATGGAGAAGTTAGTGTAAGCAATCAGAACATGAAAGAAAAGAAGAATTAAGTAAGGTACCTGGAGAGGTCTGCCGGGCAGGAGTCTCTGTCTCCCCGGCAATAGCTGTTGCCGGGTCGTGAGCTTCGTCCTCTGCCGTGTTGGACTCGGTAGCCTTCTGCGCAGCCTCAGCCACGGAAGGTTCCACGGCGATTCCTTCGGCTCGAGCGACGGGGGAAGCATGCCCCTCGGGGAGGGGCTCGCCCTGCATCATCTCACATCCTCCTCCACCGGGGGAAACCGGAAGGCTGTCCCCATCACCTCCGGCGGATGGGACCAAGTCTCCGCTCCCGGGCTGAGGGCTGAGCTGGGGGCTCTGCACGGGGTCCTCTGCATCGCCCCCCGCCAAGACCGGGCTCTCTGCGCCCTTCAACGACCCAAGACATCGGAGCCTCTTCCGGGAACGGTGGATGAGGGTTTCCGTGTCCTCCTCCACTTCCCTGCCGGCAACGACAACAAGAACAAGAGGTCAGTTAGCAAAAATAATTAGATATGCACAAGCTATCCATGAAAGGAAAAATCCTCCTTACTCTTCTGCAAATGAACATGGAGTGCAAGTTGAACTCCCTGGGAGGTGGAGACTCCCGTCTTCTCTTTAGAGACGGAGGGGCAGAACTCCCTGGCAGCTTCGGTGCTTTCCATGGCGCCAGGAGCTCCGGGGAAGACGAGCTCTGTGAGGAGCTTGAGCCGGAGTTGGGGCTGGCCTCCGCCTGGGTGTCCGTCGGTCGCTTGGCGGAGGAGGCCTTGGTCTGGGCAAGACGAGGAGATTAGCGGCACGCCACCTCAGCCTTGGTGGCTTTGGTGGCAGTCTTCTTCACTCTCTTGGCGGCTGGCGTTGGGTTAGAGGTCGCCGCCCCTCGGGCAACAGCGTGTGTGCGGGTGCGCTGTTCGGGGTCCGGCTCGGGGGGCTGCCCAGCCGCGAGCCACTCCTCGAGCCCCGCCACCTCGCCAACCTCCTCCTCCTCCTGAAGCTCCATCGCTGCCGCGGCTAGAGCCTCTAGCCCGGCAAAGTTATCCCTGGCGAGCTCTTCCCCGGCAGCTCCTTCTGTGGCTTGCGCCTTGCTGCCACCCTGGGAAGAACTCCCGTCCCTAGACCCCAGCCTTCCCTTTGCCCTTCCTGGCCTTTCCTGCCTTCCCCATCTCCGTGAGGTGGGCGGCCTTGTCCTCCTCGACCCTCTTCAAAATATACGCCACCTCCGTAGAGGAGGTGCGTTTATACATTCTGGGTTCGGTCCTGGTGGCCCTCTCCACCAAGGTGTTTGACCACTCGAGCTCTTCATCCAGGGTAGGTAGCTGCCAAGTGCTCACTACCCCTTCGGCATTGCAGTCCGGCATCCACTTCGGTATCTAGTCTTGGGCAGAATTGATGTTCAAAGGGATGATGGTTGTCGGGAGCTTGAACAACTCGAAGCGGCCAAACAGTTGGTCGCACAACCAAGCATGACTATAAATTGATAAGTTATTGGCCAACCCTGGAAGCGGCCTCATCCTATCCGCATCATCGCCATACAGCCACGTTGGTCTGTCCCTTTCCTGCAGCGGCGAGATGCGGCAGAAAAGAAAATCTGCCCCCACATGTTCAATGGTTAACCCAGCAGTCCTCAAACGGGTGATCCTATTAATTTTCGGGCGCAGCCTATCCTCAGTGAGGCCTATGGCGCTCCAATCCTTGCCGCGCTCGACACATTCCTTCCATGCTTCGCGGAACTCGGGGGCTTCCTTATCTTGGATCCAGCACCAATCCCCTCTCCATTCATCCCACCTCTCGCGTTGGTACCCAGGGAGGTAATCCAAAATCTTCCTCGCCATGCGCGTCATCCAGCTAATGATTCCGGAGTGGTTAACCTTGCTCTCCACCCATGGAACGAAGTAATGCCGGAACAGATTCACATTGGACATAACTCCGACGAAATTCTCGCACAAATGCGCGAAGATAGCCATGGTCCCCATTGCATTTGGCGTGAAATCAAGGAGGTGGAATCCATAGATATTCATGATTGCCTCAAAGAATTCGGAGAAAGGGGGACACAGACCGCAGATGAAGTAAGCACAGAAGAAATGATAAGAATCCAGCGGATCTTCCTTCCCCGCCACATAAACTACGCGCGCTCCATGCCCTTTTTCAATGGGCTTCCCCCACAGATACTCGTACCTCGCTTGAAGGACTGGGCCACTCAAGTTCGACAGGATGAAGACGACATCTTCGCTCTGCTTCTTGTTCAGCTCCGCCCCTCTCTAGCTTCCCTCGTCGGCAGCCTCCTTCTTCGCGGCCGTCTGCTTCTTCTTCTCTGCAGGTTTCTTCCCCATTCCGGCAGCAGCGATGCGGGGGGGGGGGAGAAGGATTCGATGGGAAGGGCGGTAGTGGAAGAGAGAATGAGAGGAGGAACTGTCGCTTGGCTTGCGGAGGAAGAAGATGGGGCAACGGGGCAAGAGACAGGTGAATCGTGTCGCTCTGTTTTTCCCTTCTCTTAAGTAGGAAAAGCGGAACAGGTGCGCGACACTTCAGAAAGTTGCCGTTTTACCTTAACTGCAATAGTCCCACGACCCCACGACGTGCAGTAATTGCGCAAAGTGGACGTTGGATTGGCTAGTCGCCACGACGAACCGACACGCACAGCCCTCTCCTGCCATATGTCCGTGCACTGTTTGGGGCCTAACCAACGTGCCACGCGACACGTGTGGCTCAGGCCCGGGGGCTTATGTCGGGGAAAATATACAGGGGTATGCATTTTCGACTCATGCACGGACAAGCCAAGATCGAGCCAAGATGTACAAGGAATCAAGAGATTTGAAGGACCGACAAGCAGATCAGAGGGACCAAGACCCAAGCCAGAGAAGCAAGATATCGTCAAGAAAAAGGCCTCCTTTGCTGGGCAGGCGAGCCCGGCAAGGGGCGAGGCCACCCCCAGAAGAAGGCGACCAAAACGCCCCGGCAGGGCCTGCCGGGGCTCGCGGAGGCAAAACCACCTCACCAACCATTCCACCACGACCCACGTCGTTGATCAGTGCGGTGTCAAGCCGCAGAGTGACTATGTGGCAGCCATTCGCCACATGGCTGCCTCTCCCTACAGGAAAAACCCACAGACGACACCCATCATGTGACGTGTCAAGCAAGTAGGTGCGGAGCTGGCAAGATAGCCCGGCAAGCCTTGTCGGGCAACGAACGATGTGACATTAAGCGGTGCATTTAATGCACCCTGTCAGCCCCGTAGAGTTAGGTATGATAGCACTGTTGCTATCTTATCATTGTGTAATGACTACTTTGCCATTGTGGTGACCCCTTGATCTATAAAAGGAGGCCCATGGCAACCATAGAAAGGGTTAGAAGGTTGGATAACTCACACGCCCATACGCGCGTAGCCACTATCACCCTGAGGCAACCCTTGCTGGGCAATGTAGTACACTCCACCACCACCTTTCCACCATCAATCCACCAAAGCAGGAGTAGGGTTTTACGCCTCGCGGCAGCCAGAACCTAGGTAAAACTGCCTGTGTGATCTCTGCCATGCTGTCCCACGCTCGTCTGCTCTTTGTGCAACACGATGTCCCCCTGCCGAACCAGCAAGGGGCCTACTGGTCCCATAGGTGGTCATGGTTTCCCGCGACACT